>NC_052507.1:12109441-12260734 GCF_014356525.2 Nilaparvata lugens | reverse complement strand
ATGAGAATCTATTACCGCGTTCGCCGTAAATGCTCAACATAAAAACATATATAAACATTAAAACATTTAAAATTCAAACATTAAACATTAAACATTTAACATTTAAACATTAAACATAAAACATTTAAACATTTAAACATTAAAACATTTAAACATTAAAACATAAACCATAGAGAAGGAAGAAAAGAAAGAAGTAAAGGAAGCTGAAAGAGAAGTAGAAGAAGAGGAAATTAATAATCTGGAGCAAAAGATGAAGGGGAGGAGAAGAAGAAGAAGAAGGAGGAGAAGAAGAAGATGAAGGAGAAGAAGAGGAACAACAACAACATGCACATGAACAAGAAGAAGAAGAAGGAGAAAAGAAAAACAGCAAATAGATGAACAAGAAGAAAAAACAAAAGTTTGATATTCAGAAAACCTAAGAACGGGAGAAATTGATTAGAATATGGAACCAGTTAAAAAAGTTTTATATAAGAAGAATTAATGGGGAAGAATGGGGAAGAGAAGACTAGTAAACCCTGGAGGGGAAGAAAAGGGAAAAATGTGAGGAGAAAGATAATTAGAAAATTATGAGAATAAAAGGAAGTATTAGAGAAAGAATATGTGAATGAATAATGATAAATACTTGTAGACAGTTTTAAAAACCGGAAAAAACGAATTTAAGAGTAAATCGATGAGAGACAGCCTTGACCTTGTTATCAGCTTTTTACGAATGACCTAGAAAGTAGAGAGAGAAAAAATAGTTGTTAAAATGATGAGAGGGTGCAGTGAAACGTGGTGGAAAGGTAATAATAAGCAAAAATAGGCTATATTGGCATACAACAACGGGGTTTATGCATTTTTTATAGCCGACTGTAAAGAGCTAAGGTTATTAGGGGTTGCCTTACCCCCACCCCTTTATCAACACCCCACCATCATTTCCCCTCTCAGCATTTAATGCTACCAAACTGATTATCTGACCTCTTTTGATTCTCTTTCTTTATCTTTCACATCCCTTCCAAGCTGACGTTTTTCTCTACAATCTACTTTGTCACTATAGTCTCTCTCTAATAATGTCTTACTTCATCTGTGTCTTCTATCCAAAATATTTCTCTTGAACTCCTGATTTTATCAATTTTTCAGTACCTTGTATTTCTTGGGGCATCTATTTTTTCAGAGTACTTCTTTCGTATTTTATCTTGCTTTACTCTCCAATATGTCTCCATCTTATTTCCCGGTCGTGTGTTAATGGGAAGGATATCATTTTATATCCTTTTCAGATAATCGACAATGTATTGTTTTATGGAATACTGGCGATTCATGTAGTTACATCACAATATTATAATATCGTAATTCTTATTGCATTCAGTCTTCATCCTGATAAATTAATTTAATAATGAATACTAGCATTTGATATAAATGAGTGTTTGAGTCATAAATATACTTTTCCTCCACCTACTGTCTAAAGTACTAACTTTACTCCCTGAAACATAAATACTAAAGTGTCACTTTTTCGCTCTCGGTAGTAAAAAACAGAAAAACATTAAAATTTACATTGTAATAGGTTAGAAGGTCGAAGCTCATATGAGAAAGCATAATAGAGGTGTCTGTCATTAAGTCAACTGAATTCAATACCACAACCAGAAATTTGATCAACTCATGAAATATATGTTTGTATGATATTATATTCTTAATATTAGTAGACGATAAAAATTATACAATTTAAAAATATTTTATTTATTCAAAATACCAGCCAACAAATATTTTTGATCTGCAATTCAAATCTGAATCGCGTGATCTGGAGTCAGCCATTTTTGGTAGACGCCCTGCTGATATAATTCTTACAACTTTAGCCGATAGATAGCGCAATCGGTAGTGCCAATCAGACTTTTTAGGTTTCAGATTTTAGGTTATGTAGTTAGGAAGCATTGTCACCAATACGTAAGTTATTAAAATGATATTATTTGCAGTTTCTATAAAAATGTAGATGGAGGGAAAATGATGTGTATATCACGAGCGAAAAATACGTTTTCTCCCTCAGGAAAATTGTTGCCCTCGGCTTCGCCTCGGGCTTCAAATTTTTTCCCACAGGGAGAAAAAGTCGTACTTTTGACTCTAGATATACAAATAACTATCAGCGCTCCAGGTGGAAGTTTTGTCAACTTCCGCAAAATACCTGATTCGGAATTTGTAAACTAGGTTATGTTTATAGAATGCATGTAGTAACTTCAGCACAAACAGGTAATGTTTTCTATTATTCAATTATTCTTCTTTAGATTGTTATGACAAAAAATAGTGTACGTTAGTTGGATGTAAAGTTATTTGTGCAACTAGTGCGCAAAGTGTCCAGTTTGCTGCACGAAAGAAACGTTTACGCCCGAGCCGTAGGCGAGGGCGGAATGTTTCTTGAGTGCAGCAGAGGAACTTTGCGCACGTATTTCACATTAAGTTTTTCCTACAGTTACCATTGAATATGAAAAGTGGGTAATTATGGGTAAAATTGCCTGAAATGCATCAAATGTTTTCTGTGTAATTTTATTATGATAAAAACCTTAATCCTAAAATCCTAAAGTCCTCGTTGTCGTGGTTATAATATATAATGAATAATAATTAGCGCGTTGTGCTTCGTTGCACCTCTGCTCACTATAGCAGCCACAGCAGCACTGTACCAACTTCTTTTGATTTTGCTGCACTGTTGCTCCATATAACCTACTAAGTATTTTGCGTTGCCATGTTGCAAATCTGGAGTGCAGAAAAATTTTTCCCGCACTAGAGCGAAAAGTGATCTTTGCGTTCTGTATCAGTGCAGCAATGGCCACTTTTCCACGTAACTGTAGGAAAAAGTCTTTTTCCTACAGTTACGTTGAAAAGTGGCCATTGCTGCACTGATTACAGAACGCAAAGAATCACTTTTTCCGCTCTAGTGCGGGAAAAATTTTTCTGCACTCCAGATTTGCAACATGGCAACGCAAAATACTTAGTAGGTTATATGGAGCAACAGTGCAGCAAAATCAAAATGAAGTTGGTAACAATGACTGGGCTGCTATAGTGAGCAGAGGTGCAACGAAGCACAACGCGCTAATTATTACATTATATATTATAACCAAGGACACGAGGACTTTAGGATTTTAGGATTAAGGTTTTTATCAAAATAAATTACACAGAAAACATTTCATGCATTTCAGGCAATTTTACCCATAATTAACCACTTTTCATATGCAATGGTAACTGTAGGAAAACTTAATGTGAATACGTGCGCAAAGTTCCTCTGCTGCACTCAAGAAACCATTCCGCCCTCGCCTACGGCTCGGGCGTAAACGTTTCTTTCGGTGCAGCAAACTGTCACTTTGCGCACTAGTTGCACAAATAACTATTGCAGTGCTCGAATGAAATTCTAGTCTCAGCTAGTCACGCCTTGAAGAAACATCATTCTCGACTGCAAAAGGCCCTTTCCCATCCTTGTGACGTAAGATACCATTAACATACATGAATAGAGAACTCTAATCTAATCTTGAGTACTTTCAACTGAATGAATCTTCACTTGATGTTCTGCCTCTATTCCACCCAATTTATTTAAATTTTACAAACAATTCACGTCAATTCAATTAATTCAAATTTGATTTTAAGAGCTTTTGAGCTTTGATTCTAAAGGTGCGTACTGACTTTCGCTCTGCTCCGCAACCGAACGTCACTCGAGCAGATCGATTGATGATCGACCGGGGAGCAAGAGTGGAACGCGAGAAGAGCTAACATCTCCCGTAACGTTTATAATCGGAGCGATCGCGGAGCGGGTGCGCAGCGTACGTGGAGCGATTGCGGAGCGTGTTGGAGGCGCGTATATCTGTACGCACCTTCAGAGATATCTTTCCGTGTTGTGATAATCATGCTGGATATCGATGTATAATGTTTATGATAATATAGATATCTTCAAATCAAATCAATATATGTTTTCATAGCTTGTAACATTGAATCATCAGTAAAAGAGCACTTTTATTCAGTAATAAAATTTTACATAAAATACAGATGACTTTCACCACGAAAAATTATCTTGTCTCGATATCCCAAGGCTCTTTCATACAAGACTGTTATGGTTCCTCATCATCTCTTTCTTCTTCTTCTTGATCTTCTTCCTCTTCTCCTCCTACTCCTCCTGCTCCTCCTCCCCCTCCTTATCCTCCTGCTCCTCCTCCCCCTCCTTCTACTCCTCATCCTCCTCCTACTCCTCCTGCTCCTTCACCCGCCTTCACCTGCTCATTCACCTCCTTCTCCTCCTCCTTCTCCTCCTCATCCTCCTCCTCCTTCTCCATCTTCTTCCTCATCTCCTCTTCCTTCAACTTCTGTATGAGAAGAATATAAGTGAGAAAACCAACTGAGGAAGCGGCAGATAACGTGAAATTATATTTGTTCAAAATTGTAAGGAGACGGGGATAAAGAATTTCCATCAAGAACGAAAACTTCCATAAAAATTATCAAAAGAGTAAAAGTATTACATCCCTTTCTCACCCTTGTGCCTCTTTCCCTCGCCCCTTCACTCCTTTTCCTTACAAGATAAAAGGAGAACCACCGTTAAGAATTATTATTATTATCGATAAAATGAAAAAGTGAAAAGATCGAATTCTCGTTCCCACTCACTCCGCTTTTCTTACAAGATAAAAAGAAAACCGCCGTCAAGGATTATCAATAGAATGGAAAAGTGAAAGGGTTTTTCGTCTCGCTCACTTTCTAACAAGATAAAAGGGAAACCACCAATAGGAATTATCGAGGATAAGAAAAGAAAAGGTGAGAGAGATTCTTTTTTATCATTCACTCTCGCTCTCTCTTTCTCCCCCCCCTCTTGATCACTCTTTTCCTCTCACTCATTCTCTCTTTCTCACTCATTCCACCTCTTTCGCACACTCGAAATCCCTGTGGACGTAGAGAACGCTTTCTAGCCGTGTCTTTGGGGAGCTCTTGAAAAATCGCTTTCCGTAGAGTCTCTCAGGACAGACACGGGGAAAAAATAATGGGAGAGTGTGACAAAAAGGGCTAAATGGAGGAAAAGCTGAGTGGATTGTATTAGAAAAGTGTATTATTTGCTTTGTCCATTGCTCTGTTTTTACTTTCTTTGAAGGTGGGCTCATAAACATTTTTGAAGAATAACAAGATATCCTTAAAAGTGACCTTGCTGTTGTATTCCTTGGGTTGAATTGAGACGGTCCCTTAGCATTTGTTATAATCGTATCTATTCATCTGATTCAGTTATTATTCAGGGATATGACTTTGATGTAGTCTTATCTGTTGGATAAATTGAGACACAGCCCCCAGCATTTATTTTCTTTCATAGTCTTACCTTTTCATCTGATTTGGTTATTATCCAGGGTCTGAATATTAGGCCTGTTTGATTGAAATAGAAATTGCTTTATTGTCTCTTCAAAATAGATACATAATTCACATTCACTATATTATTATCGACAATAAAGTTTAATAACAAATTGCTGATCAAACAAGGAATCAATTACTCAAAAATCAACAAATCAATAATAAAATTGTAATATTTGACAACAAACCCAACTCTAAATACTGAGACCCGGTTGCACAAAAGCCGTGTTTGAATTTAAACAATAATTTTTAACCCTGTTTAAATTTCACGAGAACGAATCAGAAAAGGCCTTTTTGATGAGACGGCTTCTCTGATTGGTTCTTGTGGGATTAATCACGATTAAAATTCAACCGGCTTTTGTGCAACCGGCACTGACAGTAGTAAATGAATCTCACCATAGTACGATCTTAACTTAATTGACCGAGCGAAGTGAGGTCTAAGATTCAAGTCGACGGTTTGGCATGTCTCTTAATGTTTAAATGTTTATATGAAGCGCATTTACGGCGAAACGCGGTAATAGATTTTCATGAAATTTGACAGGTATGTTCCTTTTTAAATTGCGCGTCGACGTATATACAAGGTTTTTGGAAATTTTGCATTTCAAGGATAATATAAAAGGAAAAAGGAGCCTCCTTCATACGTCAATATTGAAGTGAAAATCAGACTATAGAATTATTCATCATAAATCAGCTGTCGAGTTGACTATAAATTGCATGCCATGACGCATGCAATTCAATATGTCAATGTAACTTGGTAAAAAATTAGCAGCTGTGTAGACTATAAATTGCATGCCTCATTGAATGCAATTTCTATGCACTATTAAATAGGATGCAAAGAGCTTGTAACAGCTCGTCTGGGCGCCTAGATATCCTCTGGTTTTCTCGCGGTAAATTCCGGAAAGCGTTAAATGATAATATCAAATCTTGTGTAAGCATGATCTGATCAAATAAATAGTTAGTGTATCAGTGTGGATGTGCTTATGGTTTGGGACGTCGTTATAACTGCGCGAGGTCTACTGTTCACAGAACTACTAGTTGATAATTATTGTGTAACAACTGAAACTAGTATCTCAAATTATCTCAATAAATGAGTGTTTCTAGCAATATCAACTCGGTTTCATTCAATTACTTGATCTATACACCTAATTCCGTTATCATTTAGACCTGTTTGATTTCTGATAACGTAAATCAGTGATAGAATTTAACTGTTCGAAAATTTAATTTGACAATGAACCAACCTCTCAATGATGACAGTTTAAGATGAATTCCACTCTATAGTATTACACGAAACTAATCGGTACTTTGTTGAGCGAGAGTAATAAATCAAATTAAAAGTTGTTGCTGCAATTGTCAGTACAACAACTACGTCCAGAGAGTTAGCAGCCATTAATCACAGAACTATTGAAACAAACATAACCTAGTTCCGAGTGGTGGAGTTCCCATTATTTAGTTTGCAACTAACCTCTACTATAATCGAAATTCGGTTTTCACTTATCGGACGGACCTTGTTGTAGGTAATGAAATCCAAATGTCTGCTAAATCCCAATGTCATCAATGTCTATGACATCTAGTATGGATTTCTATTAACCCTGTTTATTCTTCTTCTTCTCTTTCTTCTTCTTCTTCTTCTTCTTCTTCTTCTTCTTCTTCTTTTTTTTTCTTCTTCTTCTCTTCTTCTTCTTCTCTTCTTCTTCGTTTTCTTCTTCTTCTTCTTCTTCTTCTTCTTCTTCTTCTCCTTCTTCTCCTTCTCATTCTTCTTTTTCTCTCTCTTCTTACTTTTCTTACTTTTCTTCTTCCTCCTCTTTTTCCTCCTCCTCCTCCTCCTCCTCCTCCTCCTCCTCCTTCTCCTCCTCCTCCTCCTCCTTCTCCTCCTCCTCCTACACTTCTTCTTTTATACTTCTGCTTTTCCTTCTTCATCTTCGCTCACACTTCGGTTCCTCTACTACGTTTTCTTCTAATTTTCTCGTCTTTCCTTTTGCTCTTCCGCCTTTTACCCTTCCTCTTTGTTCTACTCCTTCACCGCTCCCCTCTCCTCTCCCCCTTTTCTTCCTCAACTACCCCCTCCTTAGTTTGATATTAAGGCTTAGTTTAATAGTTTTTCTGCTTCCCTTAATTCCCTTTCTGTTATTCATAGAATTTTATAATCTTTTATTTATTCTCTTTTCCCTACTTCTGTCTTCTGCCCATACCCTTCTTCGTCTCGTCCATCTGCTCGTCATATGCTTCTCCTTCTTCCTCTTTTTCTTTGCCCACTCGTCTCTTCCATTCGTCTATCCTTTCTGGTCACCAATTTCATATTCATTAATTCACTTAAACTTTTTATTTATTTTTTCATTCGCAATCACAAATCATAATTATTATAATATATAATATGATTGGGAGAAGAAAACAGGCATAGCCCAGAACTGTCTTCTCCCAAATTTT
Source organism: Nilaparvata lugens (assembly GCF_014356525.2). Taxonomy (NCBI): domain Eukaryota; kingdom Metazoa; phylum Arthropoda; class Insecta; order Hemiptera; family Delphacidae; genus Nilaparvata; species Nilaparvata lugens. Next base: position 12,252,976 of record NC_052507.1, on the reverse strand, counting down.
CACAAATAAAAGTTTCAAAAAAGAATGAGGTTAGATTTCACTTATATTCTCTGCTTCTTATCCTTAAAATTATTATCATCCTTATTTCTTTTTGTCATCCACTCCTTCTTTACTGTTCATCAATCTCTTCCCCTTCTTTTCTTCCCATAAGGGAAGAGATTATCTCCTTCCTCCATCACCGCCTCTATCTTCTACTCCGCCCTTATATTCTCCACCTCCTCTTTCTCCTACCCCTATTTTTGTGCTTTACCCTCCACTTCTAATTTTTCCTATTCCTCCCTTATCTTTTTTCTCTTCAACCTCCTCTTTCTCCCACTCTTCATTTATCTTCTTCACCTCCTCTTTCTCCCATTCCTTATCCCCCTCACCCCCTCTTTCTTCTTCTCCTTCTTCATCGTATCTACCTCCTCTCTCTTCCACTCAATTTTATCTCCTCCACTTCCTCTTTCTCATACTCCTCCGATTCCTCTCTCTCTCCCATTCCTCCCTTTATAACCTCCTTCTCCTTCTCTCCTCCTACCTCCTCCCTGTCCCCTCCAACTCTCAGTACCATCCCTACTTCAACAGGTTCGATTGATCCCTCTGTGAAAGCATTGATAGCCCTTGCAACGCTATGATTGGAACCTCCAACCTAATTGCTCATCAAAGGGCTACATCCAAATTCACTTCAATCTGTCACCATTTCATATGAATAGTATCAATTCTACCCATTTAACTAAAGCTGCAGGTTTTAAATGAACCTCACTCTGACATCTCTCAAAATTATTGGCAGCAATCCTTATGAATAACATCAATACCTACCTATTAAACTAATACTGCCAGTTGAAGTGAATCTCATATTGAATCTCATAGTGAGTAGGTTTTTAATTTTGTATTCAATTTTTTTAAATAAATGCAATATTTCTAAAGTTTTTAATTTATTGTGATATATTCTGTAATTTATTCAAAGTATAACCTTTATAATATTTGTAATTTATTTTAAGTAGCATAACCTTTAGACTGTGTATTCCAAATTAAGGTTTGAAGCAGTTTTGGGCAAATGCCTGTTGTTTTTACCTGAATTGTACTTGCATATGAATAAATAAATAAATAAATAAAATCAACCTTCAAAATTCAAAATATTAAATCTTCATTCTTGGACCGAAAATCAAGTGACGAAGCAGTGTGTGATTACATAAAGTTATCTTTTGGACAAAATTGACATTTTATCAAAATTTTTGGAGAGAAATAGTACAGGCTCAGCCTAGTTTTTCCTCCAATGTTATAATTGTATTATGACTATAGTATTTTATACAATAAATGAATAAATAAAATAAATCTTGCTCCGAAATGAAGATTTGTACTGTCAGTATTCCTTATGAATAAACATCAATGTCACTCATTCAAATAATACTGACAGTTTCAAATGAATCGCACTTCTCAAATCTCACAAAAACAAGATTTGAACTGTCAGTACTCCTTATGAGTAACACTAATGCCACCCATTCAAATAATGCTGACAGTTAATAGTGAATCTAACGTTGAAATTCGCTCGGAAATGAAGATTTGAACTGTCAGTATTCCTTATGAGAAATATCAATGCTATCCATTCAAATAATGCTGACAGTTAATAGTGAATTTCACATTGAAATCTCGCTCAGAAATGAAGATTTATACTGTCAGTATTTCTTATGAGAAATATCAATGCCACCCATTCAAATAATTCTGACAGATTGAAGGGATTCCTACTCCCACAGCTCCTCTCTAAATTGTCAGTTCTCCTTATGAATAAACACCAATACCACCCATTCTGCTAATACAGTCAGTTCAAAGGAAATCTCACTCAAGCCAGCTCCTCTCGAATTGGTCGCACAGACGGTATTTCCTGCTCTAGAAATTATTGGTGTCTCAATAGGACTGGTTTGTTGGTCACTCTGGAAATTATCGGTGTCTCTATTGATAGGACTGGTTGCTCGAGAATTCGGTCACTTGCTCTTTGTGCAAATTGGTCGCAGAAATTTGTTTGATGATAACTTATCAAGGAATGTTTGTTTGATCACAATAATTGCGTCCTTCTCGGAACCAAGTTGGAGATAGCTGGAGATATCAAGTGGGCGGTTGTGCTTTAGTTTCACTGACATCAAAGGTATCGATCATGAAGGACGTTCATGTTGGTAACAGATACATTAAGTGGAATATTTCTAATCAATTTATAAATTCAAGACATTTAAATTCATAATTACAGATGGAATTAAATAGAGATGCATTAATTTATTCAAATGCTAATTAATATATAATTATTATTATTCAACGAAAATCCCAAATAAATGCTGCAAATCACCCCGAAGACCTATGCTACTGCAGACATTGACAACAGGATTAACAGCTAGATGGAAATTCGATGAGAACTACTATCCAAAAATTAGTTGCCAGCCCGGGAATCGAACCCGATACCTCCCAATTGCTAGTCAGGAATGCTTCTCCCTTACACCAAACTGACTATACAAAGGCTTCGTATAAAATGAGCGCTGCTATCAAGAGATTGTCAGTACCCTTACACCAAACTGACTATACAAAGGCTTTGTATAAAATGAGCGCTGCTATCCAGAGATTGTCAGTTTGGTGTAAGGGTAAGCATTCCTGACTAGCAATTGGGAGGTACCGGGTTCGATTCCCGGGCTGGCAACTAATTTTTGGATAGTAGTTCTCATCGAATTTCCATCTAGCTGTTAACCCTGTTGTCAATGTCTGCAGTAGCAGAGGTCTTCGGGGTGATTTGCAGCATTTATTTTGGATTTTCGTTAAATAATAATATTATGAATTCATAATTTATAGTTTTAATATTTATTTTAGACTAAAATTTGTACACGTGAAATTCTAACCTTATATTGGACTTTGTCATCTATAAATTTGGAAGAAAAATAGCACAATGACTACCTTATTATTTTATCCACCAATTTTTTTACATTAGTGTCATTTGCATTGTAGATGAATGAATTAATGAATAATGATTTTTGATATCAATTTCCATTTTACTAATCGGAGAATTTAATGAATTTGGATTGAACTCAACTCACTCAATGACACCTTACATTTTATCATATGATTCTATCATGTGACAAAATGTAAGCTGAACGAAGTAGAACCAATCTCAACCTCCAAATGCCCAATTTTAAAAAGCCCAATTAAAATAAGCAATTCCAAACAAAACGCTCCAATTCCGATTATGAAGAACTGAAAAATATTAGCTCTGCTGAAATTTCTCATTGTTGTATAAAAAATATTCCTCGATGAATACTCGTAGAATACAAGTTTCCAAATAAAATAAATTTCAATAGTAAGATTTTCTTCAAATTTAGTAGTGTATGAGAACAATATAAGGAGTAGGCTACTAGTAATTCTACGTACGGTAATCAACTTTCAAGTAGCTTTATTGAAATAAATGGAAAAATTATCTTCATATTTGTTATTTATTGTTGAACGGTCCCATAATCATATTAGGAATACTTGGGCGTGTCTAGTCTCGGCCAATGACAGTAAAGCTCGACCTTCATTGGTCAACAGCTCATGACCAATCGGGTGACATTCATTTTGTCCTGTACTTCAGATTGTCTAGTACTCAAACTTTCAGTTACTTGTGTTTGATATCTAAAATAATCAAAGCATTTGGAATAATATCAACATATTATTGCTATTCAAAAGTTTCCACAACCTCCCTAATCTTCCCTTTTACCTTTGAAACATTTCTAATTTTTGTATGCTAAGCGAATTCCTAATTTTATTCTCAATCATGATATATGTTCCTGTTTGCAAAGTTTATTCTTTCAATCAGTATTGTTTGTATTCATTGACTGTACACTACGCATTTTTGTTGTATTCAATATTTGATTATTTTTATTCTGTAATGTAGGCTACTTGTCATTGAATAAATATTCATTCATTATTATTTATTAGTATTATTATTATTATTATTATTATTATTTTATTATTATTTTATTATTATTATTATTTTTCTTATGATATGATTTGAATTGAAACTTATTATTTTGGGATCACTGATTGATTATATCAATGTACTATTTCTATGGTTTTTTTTCAATATAATGTAAAACTTGACTCCTCCAGTCAAACCTTCTTTAGAAGGTTTTGGAGAATTTATATTTCGTCTGATTTATAATATTTGAAATTTTCCACTGAAAGGGAATCTTCTTATCTTTTGCCATTCTTGTTTTTTCTATTATTCTTCATTTGTTCTATTTGTAAGATTTCTTTTTATAAGTGTATTTTTCATTTTTGATTGTTATATTTTCTATAATAAACTCCTTTCTTCTGGGGGTACCAGGACGAAGGAAAAAGGAAAACAAAAGAAAAATGTATATTATTATTATAAATAAAATATAAGTTTTCAGGTTATGTTAATCTCATTCTATGGGCAAGACAAATTGAAATTCAGCTTATGTGAGGAACACCTAGCCTATATTGACTTAGTAAACACTAACTAATTAATAATACGCACAAAAAACTAACAAAACCTACTCTAGCACATGGTACGCCATAGTGGAGTAGGTCAATTTCCACACAGAAAAATCTAAACAAGTAGAAGACACATAAGAATCTTTGTAACTAACTATTGTATGTAATATTGTAATTTATCTAATATTTTGTGTAATTGATGTTGTAGTTTTAGTTTTTTTTTTGGGAAATAAACATTTTATTCATTATTTTTCTTATTCATATATTTATTGTGCTGATTAATGTTCCAGATTTGAGTCTACTAGAGATAGATAATAGTGTGAGAATCGGAACTATAGTGAGGTCCACGTTATAATGACAGTATTTGATCAACTTTGGTTTTGCTATCCTTGTCTATCATTCGACATAGCCGGTGGTACTATCCTTTCCTAGGTCCACAACGATGCCAATTATGTTTTTGACAGTGTAGAAATATAATTAATGCAGAGAATCGTCATCGCAATTTTTCTATCTTTATCCACTGCCATTATAACGTGGACCACACTATAGTTCCAATAAATTATGAAGTCTCTTCCATTCTACATATCTCCTTATCTAGATATCTTTAAATCTATACAAGTGTGAGTAGTTTAGGTTATCAGTGAACACGTGTAATCCAGTAATTCTAATTCTGGAATTTTTCCCCGCAGTGAATTTAATTCCGGGAAAATCTCATGACAGAATTACTAAGTTACCACGAGCACATTTGACGAGATCCCACCAGCACCAAAAGCTTGTATAAGTCTCTCTATTTAACCAAAGCAAACGAGAGTGGCCTCGTGGCCTGGACCCGAAACTTGTACTTGACAGGAGAAAAGAGACATTTTTGTCAACTTGCGTAGTCCTGTACTCTTATTTTTGTGGAAAAATGCATAATAAAAGTGAAAAAGTCTCGTGACATGTATAAAAAGCAGCCTCTACTTGGCTGTGTTTGGCCTTCACGTATTTGAATAGCATAACTCATCTCGAATCTCAAGTGGTTTTCTTAGATCCTTCTTCATCACCTTCTTCTCGTCCTTCTCCTCCACCTCCTTCCTGTCCTCCTCATCCTTCACCACCACCTCTACTTCCTCCTCCTTCTTCTCCGCCACCTCCACTTCCTCCTCCTCCTTCTTCTTCGCATCCTCCTCTTTTGGTAGAGAGTTAGTGGGGAGGATATTTTGAATATTGTTTCCGAAGAATGGACATTGATATGTCCAAAGCTCCGCCAATTTATGTAGATGCATTACAATATAATTATTATCTATAGTTATTATATTACAATAATTGCTTTTTCATATCATATACAGTTCAATAATTATTTTCTTAGTCTATATTATTTAAATTCATCCATAATTCTGCTGTATTGTAAGCTATTGTATATAAGTGTATAAGCCAGTATATATCGTAATCTATATAAATAAAGTACTCAATCAATCAATCCACCACCTCCAACACCACCTCCACCTCCTCCTCCTCTCCTCCTCCTCATTCTCCTTCATCTCCTCCTCTACCTCCTCCACCCCCTCCTCCACCTCTTCCTCCTCAATATCTTTATACGCTTTCTCCTGATTCTCCATCTCCTTATCACTTTCTCCTTCTCCTTTATTCTTCTCCAGTTTTCCCACTTCTACACCATCCTTAAGAAAAGATTCCTTTTCTTGTTTTTCTACTTCTTTGTCTTCTCATTTCCATCTTCCTCCTACTCATTTTACTCCCATCCCTCATCTCCGATTACCCACTCCTCCTCTTCCTCATTCTTCCTATCCCTCTTCCACTTCTCCTCCTCGACATATTTCTCCTTTTTCTTCTTGTCCTTCTCCTTTTTCTCATTCTTCTTCTTCTTCTCCTTCTTCTCCGTCGTCTTCTCTTCTTCTCCTTCTTCGCCGTCGTCTTCTCCTTCTTCTCCTTCTTCGTCTGCTCCTCTGCTTCGTTCACCCCTCCTGCTTCTTCACATCTTTTCATTTTCTCTTTATCCTTCTTCTTTGCCACCTTCTTCTTCCCTTTTCTCTTCTTCATCTCTTTCTCCTTCTCCCTCTTCTTCAACTACTACTTCTCATTTTTCTTCAAATATTCCGTTTCCATATTCTTCAATCCCTCTCCGTCCTTCCACTCCTTTTTTTTATTCATCATCTCTCCATCCTCCTTCTTCTCCACCTCCTCCGTATCTTTCTTCTCCATCCCCGCTTCATTCGCATCCATACTTTGTCCGCCTTCTGTTTACTGAGCACGTATTTCTCTTGGAATTAAAATACACGCTACATTTTCCAAGATAAACTGTAAAGTATTCCACTCCTCTGTCTTGAGAAATCTATGATATCAATTATGTATCCTATATAATGTAATGATAATTCTAGATCCAGAACATCTAAAATCTAGATGCTGTGCTGAAAGAAAAGCAAAGAATGACTACCTTTATTTTTGACCCTGGAGGACGAAGTTAGTTTGAAAGTGAGTTGGTTGGTGTTTTTTGGCTTCACATTTTCTGAAGTAACTTAGATTTTCTTGAGTTTTCAGTGATTATTAGGTTGAATATTAAATTCTTATTAAATATTCAATCCTTCTAAATTCAAAATTTCCAGTTTCTAGTTTTTGGACAGATAATTATACTCAAATTTTTGTATTAGTGTACGGCACTAAGTATATTTCTAGTTTATTCCTACTAGTGAATGAAGTACTGCCCCCTCTGTTTTGAAAAATATCTTGTATCAATTATGTATTCTATATAATAATGTAATGATAAACCTAGATCCAGAACATCTAATATCGAGATTTCTGCTTATAAAATTTGGAAGAAGAGAAGTTTTGGGCTGAGCCTGTTGATCTCCCCAGTCATTGCTGTATGATTTCCAATTGTATTGATGAATCAATCATTTAACTGAATAATAAATAAATTAAAAATCCCAATATACTCAAGTTCATAATTATTATATTAAACGAAAATCCCAATTAAATTCTGAAAATCAACCCGAAGACTTCTGCTACTGCAAATATTGACAACAGGGTAAACAGCTGGAATGTTCATCTAGAATTCAGTTGGAATTTCCATAAGGGAAAGTCTTATTAAGAACACTAATGAGAATTAAAGATTCAAGTATTCAAAGAATTAGTATCTTTTGATATTTAATTTATTCTTTATGCTCATTATTTTTATTGAGCATATTGACAACAGGGTAAACAGCTGGAATTTCCATCTAGCTGTGTTCCTGTTGTCAATATCTGCAGTAGCAGAAGTCTTCGGTGTGATTTACAACATTTAATTGGGATTTTCGTTTAATAATAATTATTCATTAATTAGCATTTGAACAAATGCAACTTCCAATTTATTTCCATCTGTATACTGGAATTCTTTTATTAAAAGGCATTAACTTGCTTCAATAAATCAGTTGCTTTGACAATATCAAGTCATTTTCATTCATAATGGATACTTAATTAATTAATTCATTTCATTGACAATCACAAATCATAATTATAATATATAATATGATTGGGAGACGACAACAGGCATAGCCCAAAACTGTCTTCTCCCAAATTTTTACAAATGAAACTTTCAAATGAGGTTAAGTTCTCAGATTTCACTTCAAAAATTCCAATTTTCACTTTAAAACTAATGACTAAATCAATAAAACAAAATAAATCTTATAGCACCCTTTATTTAAAAAAAAAACTTTAAAATAGTTGAACTATTTTATATTTTGAACAATTAGTAAACGGTTATTGAATTTTATTTTAATTTATAACCTGAAGATGGTGTAAACCGAAACTAGTTTTTCAACTATTTTAAAGTTTTTTTTTAAATAAAGGGTGCTATAAGATTTATTTTGTTTTATTAATTTAAAAGTAGACCATGTCAATGAGTGTTTTGAACAATTATTAAACAGTTATTGAATTTTTTAATTATTGAGATTACTGAGATGGTGTTACCCGAAACTAGTTGTTCAACTATTTTAAAGTTTTTTTTTTAAATAAAGGGTGCTATAAGATTTATTTTGTTTTATTAATTTAAAAGTAGTCCATGTCAATAAGTATGTTATCTAATGACCAAACTATCTAGCACAACATCATCCACCTCCAGAACAGCACAGAATTTCAAATATATAATACTAGATTTATCTTTTTAAAATCTTTCGAAACATTGTTACCACTGTTCTACCCGTGTAAGGCGATTTCAGCCTTTCGACTTGCACGTTTTCTTAGCTCCATTCATTCCATTTAAGTGGCAATATTCGGTTCCTAAGGATCAGGACTGATCCTTCTCCAAAACGACACGTTTTAACTTGAATAAAGGGTCGGCCCTAACAAATGTACACGAACACGAACTTCAGGGACTAAGGGCCGAAATTGTACCATTATTCTTTCCGCTAGTCCGTAATTACCTGCAGCGATTTACCGTGCCGTACGGCAAATTACCGCGCTGAAGTAAATCGCTTACACTACTTGGCTATTATTTGGTCGGTGGTAGTAATTCAGCTTTCAACGCACGATATACACACACGTGGGCTGTTAAAAACAGTACAAAACCACTATCTTAATCTGAAAAGAGTACAATTGTGGGGTGTAAAAAGATGAAAGGGTTGCTTGCGAAAATGAACGGTTCGGAACGGAAAACGTCTTTATAAAAGTGCATAGTTTCCCAGCAACTCCAGCAATATCCCCCCAAAATTGAAGAAATTTGAGAGAATTATACAGCTACTGGTATAGGAAACAAATTTGTCTAAGTCCTCCATCACTTCAACACGCCAACCTATTTCCTTTGTAGGGTAATAATTGAAGAATCATATTCTTCAAATGTGGGATATTTTTATGTGAAGTTATCACACAAGGACTGATCCTTTGTTCATTCTCCTTTCAGCTACATAATCCTACTCTTCTAATCTACAATATCACTATAGTGAAGTCCACGTTATAATGACAGTATTTGTTCAACTTTGGTTTTGCTATCCTTGTCTATCATTCGACAAAGCCGGTGGTACTATCCTTTTCTAGGTCCACAACGACGCCAATTATGTTTTTGACAGTGTAGAAATATAATTACTTGATGCAGAGAATCGGCATCGCTAATCTCCTATCTTTATCCACTGCCATTATAACGTGGACCTCACTATATAATCTACCATTATACCTCATGATAATATCATGTTTTTAATGTAACAGTTCCAAGTTAATAATGTATTGTCATTCATAACTCTTGTGCTCTGCTGTTCAAATTCATATAATAACTAGACGGATATGGCGAGCGAAGCGAGCCTGACGGCTAGTATAATAATATTTATGAAGCTAATTTCATGTTGGGATCATTCACATTCCTGTGTCACTGTTTTTCTCATGTTGTGTAGGGGTTGGGTTAACAAATTCATTATAATTTAAGATCGTCATTCATTTCTCAAAAAATTAGTCCACCGAAATTACTGGTGCAGTTCACATTGGTACCCATGCTAGACTTGTATAATAGCTTCCTTTCTGAGATAATTATTGTACAGGAAAGAATCACATACTAAAAAGGACTCTTATTTATTCGAGGCAAACTATCGGTTGGGAACCAGTTGTTATAAGATTAAACTGGTTTTTCGTAGCCATTGATAATCTAGCAGCGAACCAGTTTTCTGGAGTGCCATGTTATTAAATGGATGGAGATTCTGCCACTAGTTCCATTAGATAAGGCATCGGACTACATACTGGATGTGTGATTATAAACAAACGTGAGAGGGTTGACAATCAGAGATAAATGTAGTAGTGGTTAGACTGTTATAATTCTAGTGGTTAGACTGTTATAATTCTAGAACTTTCTAGAGAAATTCCAGAAATGTTAGTAGAGTATCGTTGATCTAGGTTGATTGAAGTAGATAGGGGAGGATTGTGTGAGTGATAGCATAGAGTTCAATTCAATTCAATTCAAAAAATTATTTATTCCTCATATAAAGCAAAACAATATAATTTATAATCTGCTGTCAGTTCTACATACTATTACAAGAACTCATACATAAGAATAACATTTTTGTACAATAAAAAACACAAAAAAATTGAAATTAAATCAAAAAGAAAGTGGTTCTCAAATAATACACAACCTAGTATTTTAATCATGATTGAGATTCATAACTTATCAGGGAAGAGTCAGTGCTTTTTATTCAGGAATGATCTTCACATGGACCTGAGGTCTGTGTGTGAAGACTAAATAGACTGAAGAGTAAAGATACCATTCAATGAACCGTACTAATACCAATGTACCGTAATGATATACAGTACTTGTATTATTTGTCTCTGGTAGCAAAAAATGAAGGACAGGTGAAGATAGAGTGGTAATAAAATTTGGGAAAGGTTGAAAGAGAGAGACTAGATGAAAAGGGACAAGAAGAGGAAGCAAGTGTGACAAACTGAAGAAAATACATTAAAAAGGAGAAGAACTTTTGAGTTGGTGAAGGAGATGATACTGTATTGAGGAGGTAAAATGTGAGAGAGAAGGATGAGAAGCACATGAGGTAAATCACAAGATTGAGAAGAATGGATTAAGAAGACAAAATTGGGTCGAAGAAAATTTCGAAAAGGGAGGAATCGTATGAATAGATTAGAATATAGATAGAATATAAATATAATATGAAATATAATACAAATGAATATTATTAAATAAAGTTTGAAGTTTCGAATAAAGTTGAAAGAAAGAAGATCAGAAGGAGAAAGCGGTGATGAAAGAAGGAAAGATGCAACAGATGACGAGCGAAAGTGGGAAATAGAGAGATGATGAAGATATGAAATGATTTACGTAGAAAGAGTATGAGTAGTATAACAGGAAGACGATTGATAAACAGATTGAGAAGTTGAAGGAGAGAAGGAGAACAAGGAATAGAAGATGAATGAGAATTAGTGTGACGAGAGGGAACAGTGGAGGAGGAGGAGGAGGAGGAGGATGAGAAGTGAAGAAATGTAACAAGAGATGAGATTGAATCTATGAAGGAGTTTAAGCATGATAAGAAGATGTAGAATAAGGAGAAGGTGGAGGAGGAGGAGGAGGAGGAGGAGAAGAAGAAGAAGAAGAAGAAGAAGAAGAAGAAGAGGAGGGATAAGGAGAACAAAAAGAAGGAGGAGAGAAAGAAGTAAAAGAAGAAGAGCTGGATGATAAAAAGAGCAAAGCTTAGCAATATTATGGAGGAATTAGTGCATGAACGTGACCCAGTGAGCAGGGCAAGCATAACTATAACCTACCTCACGGTTAGCGCTGCTACCCCAATCGATAAACGTTGGTTGGTTGGTGACATTATTTATTAGGCCGAGAACCCTCCACTCATCTCCAACACAACACCCCAATATCACCAACTTCAAATCACATTCCATCGTTACCACCATTTATACATGTATTCAAACTTTATATATTGTACTCAAACTCACCATACTTATATATTTATTCTTTTTGTGTAGTTGAAAAGTTGATATTGTGGTAATTATTCATATTGAATGAAAAAGACTAAGAAATTGTCAAAAAACCACTGATTTATTGATACTTAGAAAGACCGGTTTCGGTTATTAGGCCTACACCATTGTCAATCTCTGATAAGTTTATCCATTACTCAAGAAGATCGAATTCACGGAGTTTGATGGTTATTATTAGATGAAAAAGTAGAAGAAGAAGGAGAAGTGCTAGACAAGGAGGAGGTGGTAATTGGAGGAGGAAAATAATTGGTGATAAGTTTATCAGAGATTGACAGTGGTGTAATAACCTGGTATTTCCAATTATCAATAAATCAGTGGTTTTTTGACAATTTTTAGTCTTTTTCATTCAATATATTTATTCCTCTCAAATTACAAAACAAGAATATAAATCAACATACTATACAATATACACTATAATATTGAATTTATTCAAGAAAATAAAACAATAAGCACTCATGCTCTTGAACTCCAACTCTCAGTTGAGTTATTTTTGGTAAATTGAATACCTTTTTCAAAAATTGATATTTTCAGAAATTTTTGTTTTATTAGATCAACAATACCATGAAGAATCTATCCTTAAAATCTCATGGTTTTATCTTTCACCGAACTTGAAATGTTCTGGCACAAAAATTTAAACTTTAGGTGCTCATATCTCAAAAATCTGGTGTGGCGCACTCACACAACTTTCCTTGTCGTTATGAAAATTGATCACCTGACGCTAGTGTTCTAGCGCATACTATTCAAAGATATGAGCCAGCTGGTGACAGGACAATAACGCTGTATACACACGAGATCTGCTATCTCTTCATAGTGAATGATTTAATAGAATCAACAGTTGTCACCAGTTTGCAATTGAATAATCACATTTTCTCAAATTTCGAGCTTATTTTTAATTTAAGGTGAAAATGTTACTGTACATTAATTGTAGAGATTCTCATGCTCAATCTTTTCCACTCGAAATTTTCTGTTTAAATTGTATCTGAAGCCTGATAATTGAGAATCTAAAATCAAACTTTGCATAGATGGGGCGGAGCTCCGGAAATTTTTACAGATATGGGACTTGTTGCAGTTGATAGAGCTTATCAATGACTATTTTAGGTATAAATTTGATCAAAATCGTTGGAGCGAGCCGTTTTCGAGAAAATCGCAAAAAACCCTGTTTTTGACAACATTTTTGCCATTTCAGCTGCCATCTTAAATTGCATTTGATCGAAATTGTTCGTGTCGGTTACTTATACTTTAAGGACCTCAAGTTCCAAATTTCAAGTCATTCCGATTACTGGGAGATGAGATATCGTGTACACAGACGCACATACACACACACACACACACACACACACACACACACACACACACACACATACAGACCAATACCCAATCCACTTTTTTGGATTCAGGGGACCTTGAAACGTATAGAAATTTAGAAATTGGGGTACCTTAATTTTTTTCGGAAAGCAATACTTTCCTTACCTATGGTAATAGGGCAAGGAAAGTAAAAGTAATGATCGGAAAAATGCTTTCCCGAGAAAACTTTTTAATTTTGATAGCTTGATAGTATACAAATCGAAAAACTTTGAAAAATATCACCAGTAGAAAGTTTAATTTTAGCCTTTGCACAGCCTTAAAGATGCTATACATGCTATAACAAGACCTAATTCCTAGTTTCTTGTTGTTACGTTGTCGGGCTATTCTCCCTAGATTGACTTGTTTTACAAGCAGTGTTTTGAAGCTCTAAGAACAGACCATCTATGTAGATTCTATTAGTAGATTTTAATACTGCAACTTGAATTCTATTACAACGAAAACATATATATTGCAGTTGCTGTTACAGTATGATAGTTGGAAACCAATGATAATTTATGTATCTTGAATGTTTGGAAGATTGAAGTAAATTCGTCTGTTATTGGATTAGAATTACTATGAACAATTATTAACAACTGATATCTTCTCTTCTACTCCGCTATATCCGTGTATCAATAATAATTGTCTTTGTATACTCAGCGACCACATAGTACAATTATTGTATTATGTGGCATATATATTGTATTTTATTATGTGGTCACTGCTTAGACCATTTATAGAGTAGACACGCTGGGAAGTCTAGCCTCTGAAGCCAATATCTACTGCAAAATCCGCCCATCTTGACGTCACAACCAAGCTAACAACAATGCATTGTTCAACAACAATGTAAGTTAAACACCACGAACACTTACACAACAAACTGTTGTGACGTCAAGGTGGGTGGATTTGGCAGTAGAGATGTTGGCTTCATCGACTTTCAGTATGAATATACAATTGGCCGTGTCTATTCTATAAATGGTCTAAGGGTCACTGGGTATACTGGCTGTTTTCAGTTTTGTCCGTGCTTCGAATCAAGCATTCAAAGAACGAAGCTTCAAATCATAATAAACTTATACTAGTAGTTTTTTTGTAACTAATTACGTGAAACAAATAGTTCAATAACTAAGGCTTGTTTGAACTGAACGTCCAAAAAGCAAAGCTTCATAAACTCCTCTTTATGAAGCTTTAAATTAGCTTCAAGAAGCTTATAATAAAATCATCTTTCAAACAGATCAGCTACATAGAACCAAATGTGTTCATAGAAACACAGAATAGAATTATAACGAAAATGTTGAATGATCAGCAGATAATCCACTATTTAGCCTACTGTTTCATGTAGGCTTCAATCAATCAATTCAATTAGCCTGAAGATAAAATCGTACATAAATAAGGCTACGTCTTGAGGTGCGTACAGATGTACGCGCCGCGAACAGGAGCAATTCACTTTTAATCAGCTGATGCCAAGCTTTTTATATCTGTATCTTACCGTTTCTGTAAAAATACAGATATAGTCAGCTGATTAAAAGTGAATTGCTCATGTTCGCGGTGCGTATATCTGTACGCACCTTTATGTAACTTCATGCTGTGCTACTGTTTCATGCATCATGCATCGTAATAAAAATAATTCCAAGACACACATGGTATTGAATCGGTTCCATTTTCAAATTAAGCTCGAATTCCGCTCGATTTCAAATACATCGAGCACAAAATAATCCACTAACTAGGAAGCAGTGGCGCGAATAGAAAGACAAAATGACCTGAAACAAGTTCTAGTTCAGTTGGCAAAGCGGCAGTAAAAAAGAAAAATAAGGAGTAGCATGAAAAAGAATAAGCAGAAGAAGAAGAAGAAGAAGAGAAAGGAGATGATGAAGAAGAAGAAAAGAAGAAGGGAAAGAAGGTGAAGAAGTTGGGAGAGATTGAAGAGTTGGGATAGATAGAGCAGGAAGAAGAAGAAGAAGAAGAAGAAGAAGGAGAAGAAGTAGATGAAGAAGAAGAAAAGAAGGAGAAGAAGAAGGGATAGAAAATGAAAAACGAGAAGTAGTAGTAGAAGAAGATAAAGAAGAAGGAGGAGGTGGTGAAGAAGAAGTAGTTGTAAATTGGTGCAGTAGTCAAGAGATTGGCAGTTTGTAGGTGCAGGTGGTTCCAGTTTGGTGGAACGCGGCCAAAAGGGAGAAGGATGGTGGAGGAAAGAGGATTGGTATGAAGGAGGAGGAGTAGTACGATGAGAGGAGAAGAAAGAGAAGTTAATGAGAGGCAAGCAACCTGTTCTCTTGACTTCTGTTTCGGCCGATTGCAGAATAGCTGCTTGCTGCCGCTGCATTTACATCTGATTGAAAAAACGGGTTCGGCTTTTGCCCTCTAAACGCATTCTTTATCACTCTTTGTTCTTCTTCCTCTTCTTTGTCCTCTCTTCTTGCTTTATCTTCCTCTTTCGTGTTCGGTCGTTGTCCTCTAACTCATTCTCCATCACTCTTTCTCATTCACCTTTCTTCTCCTCTATCACTTCATCTTCTTTTTTACTTTCCTTGCCCTATTACCATAGGTAAGGAAAGTACTGTTTTCCGAAAAAAATTAAGGTACCCCAATTTCTAAATTTCTATACGTTTCAAGGTCCCCTGAGTCCGAAAAAGTGGTCTTTTGGTATTGGTCTGTATGTGTGTGTGTGTGTGTGTGTGTGTGTGTGTGTGTGTGTGTGTATGAGTGTATGTGCGTCTGTGTACACGATATCTCATCTCCCAGTTAACGGAATGACTTGAAATTTGGAACGTATAGTCCTTACACTATAAGGATCCGACACGAACGATTTCGATCAAATGCAATCCAAGATGGCGGCTAAAATGGCGAAAATGTTGTCAAAAACAGGGTTTTTCGTGATTTTCTCGAAAACGGCTCCAACGATTTTGATCAAATTCATACCTGAAACAGTCATTGATAAGCTCTATCAACTGCAACAAATCCTATATCTGTAAAAATTTCAGGAGCTCCGCCCCATCTATGCAAAGTTTGATTTTAGATTCTCAATTAGCAGCCTTCATATACAATTTAAACAAAAAAATTTAAGTGGAAAAGATTGAGCATGAAAATCTTTGCAATTGATGTCCAGTAACATTTTCACCTAAAATTGAAAATAAGCTTGAAATTCGAGAAAATGTGATTATTAAATTGCAAACTGTTGGTTCTATCAAATCATCCACTACGAAGAGAAGAGCAGACCTCGTGTGTCTCTAGCGTTATTGTCCTATCACCAGCTATCTTTGAATAGTAGATTTGAGATGCGCGAGAACACTAGCGTCAGGTGATAAATTTTCAGAACGGCAAGGAAAGTTGTGTGAGTGCGCCACACCAGATTTTTTCTTTTGGGTTCGATCGTTGTCCTTTTATACAGTCTTTGTCAATTTTCTACTTTCATCTTTCATTGTTCTCTCTTTATGCTTATCTTCTGGCTTTGCCTTATTGCGCATTCTTTATCTGATTTCTCTTCAGAATTCGGAAGTTACCGTTAGAAGTGAGTGTGATAGTAGATCAAAAAACAAAAAAACTTGGATTGAATCAATCACCAAAAAATTAATGATACGAGAACCTTTTCAACCAATCCATTCTAGAAGTATGTTCAAGTAACTGAATTCTGTTATTAGTCAAGTTTGAATACAGCTTATCTAGAGAAAGAACCTTTCTCTTTGTCTTGAGAGGATACGAAAAATGAAAGAGATACAGTTGATGCTGAAGAACTAGATGACAAAAGGAATAAGTGGAAAAGGATGAGAATGAGTAAATTATTATTTAGGAATGGGATGGAGGATCAAAGGAGCCAGGAGAAGGAGGAAAAGAAGATAATCTTGTTGTAATCATGTTGTAGATAATTTTGTAAACGAATGAAATTGCAAATGAATAATTTGAATTTGAAATTTGAATAATGAAGATGAAGAGCAAGTAGAAGGAGAAGAACTAGGATAGGTGAAAAGAGAAAAACAGGAGGATGACGACGATAAAGGACAGATAGAAGGAGAAAAACAAGAATTAGTGAAAGGAGAAGAAGAATAAGAGGAAGACGACGATAAAGAAAATGTAGGAGAAGGAGAAAAACAAGTGAAAGGAGAATACGAGAAAGAAGGAATTATTCAGCATAGAATCGTGGTAAGAAGTGGTTAACGACCTCAGCAACTTGCATCAAGAGCAATGCGAGGATTGTAAAAGAAATAAATTTGGCCAATCCCTCTCTTGCTATCGGTCTCTCATTGGTGGGTTCGACACTTTTATGAGAGCCACGGCCTTCTAGATCGATTACATGAGGTGAGCACAAATTTAGGAGGCTGCAGGTGCAGAGGAAAAATAGTTAGGTACGAAAAGGCAGGAGAATGGTAGTGTAATGGGAGAATTGGAATATTCTTATAATTGGAAATGCAGGAATATTTGCTGGGTGGCGGAAAGTTTTTAGTCGGATTATTTTTGAATGAACTGATTTTTGGAAATTGTATGGTTATGGTGTGATCGGGAGATTTTATAGCGTTTTAATATCTATTAAAATCGCATTTAAACATCTAGTTTATTTCCAGTTTACAGAGTATAAATTAAGAAAATATAGTCCAGTTATACCAGTTATAGTCCGTACCTATAGTCCAGTTTCTATAACATCGAAGATATTTGAAATCGATTGAAGCAGAGGAAAATGTTGAACATCTGAAATACGTGAAACTGATAGGTGAGGAAAACACAAAAGCTCAATTACTGAAACGAACCAATCACAGAAGAGAAAGTTCAAGAAAGGGGAGGAGTTACTGTCGATCAATCGACCAATCACAACCGTCTATGAAAATTGAGTCAAGATCCATTAAGGTGCGTACAGATATACGCGCCGCGAACATGAGCAATTCACGTTTAATCAGCTGATGCCAAGCTTTCTATATCTATATCTTATACCGTTTCTGTAAAAATACAGATATAGTCAGGTGATTAAAAGTGAATTGCTCATGTTCGCGGTGCGTTTATCTGTACGCACCTTTACATGTATTATCGTTACTTCTAAGGCTATTTTTATTATCAGATTCCGTTTGATATTCTTCTTTCTACAGTTATAACTGATTCAAGAATATCTATTCCATTTATTATTCATTCATTTATTTGTGTTTACATTTTAGTACACAAATAATCATATGAATGAATATCATGTAGGTGTATTTATTTTTTGTTATACCTACTAAATGAATATTATATTATTTTTTGATAACTAGGCATCATTGATTCAACTGATTTTTTTGAGATACAGTCAACCACCATACAAGTGAATCTAGCGGTTTCCATTTCAATGTTCAGAAGGCAGTCCAGTTATTGACGTAGTAAAAAACTTTGAAAGTTTTAAAGCAGTAGATATATTTTCGACTTGTATTGCTATTGTGTAGACTTCTTCAGAATCATGCGATATAACCTCCATTTGTTTCATTGTTGAGTGATTACAATATAATGTGCTAATAAAACTGTGACTATTCTATAATTTGTCATTCGCTATCATTTGATATATAACTTCGTATCAGTTTCTACTTTGCCACAAAATAACGTTACGCTGTGACCATTGTATACTTGGTCTAAAATCTTCTCTATGAACTACTAGTTCTGTGAACAGTAGACCTCACGCAGTATTCTCACCCACAAGTACCTGATTGAAACCAGAGACCTTAAAGAGATAAGGTCTTTACATTTTTAAGGTCCTTGATTGAAACTATAGAACTTATGGAAATACAGCAATAGACTGGCTTCTCCACACATCTGTGTAATCACTTGTCAGCTGATTTATGATGAATAATTCTATAGTCTGATTTTAAGTCTAATATTGGCGTATGAAGGAGGATCCTTTTCTTTTTTATATTATCCTTGAAATGCAAAATTTCCAAAAACCTTGTATATACGTCGACGCGCAATTAAAAAAGGAACATGCCTGTCAAATTTCATGAAAATCTATTACCGCGTTCCGCCGTAAATGCGCAACATATAAACATTTAAACATTCAGAACATTTAAACATTAAGAGAAATGCCAAACCGTCGACTTGAATCTTAGACCTCACTTCGCTCGGTCAATAATTCATCATTTGCTATCATGTGAAATATACAAATGATACTTCGTATCAGTTTCTACTTTGTCACAAAATAACGTTAAGCTGTGACAATCTTATACTCGGTCTGATTCTTTACAATGAATTAAGAAGAACCTCCTACGAAATGAACATTCAATTATTGTTCTTTGTTGACGTTACTTTGCCCACATGAAAAACTCAAAACACAGATTTTAGATAGCCTACTGTAGTTCTTCAGAAGTTACTAAGCCCGCATTCGGAACCTAAAACACAGATCCCAGATACGAGCAGTCACAAAGTAGAGTGTAATTCTTTTGACAATAGTTTCTAAAGTTGTCTTTGCTCCCATAAACAGTATAAACCCAGTAATTACGCAACTCAATTGAACTTTTGATAAAGGTAAGAGGAAGTACAGGGCGGGGCCCCTGCAAAGGAAATAGAAAATTGGCTGGGAGGAGTAGTGTGTGTATGAGAGTAAGAGAGAGAGAGTTAGAGTGAGGGTATGTGAGAGAATGTGAGTGAGAGAGAGGAGGAAGAATGAAGAATAGGAGCGGCTTGAGGTGAAAAACAAACATACTTGCCAGCTGAAAATAAGACAGGGCGTGTGTGCAGTTGGATGTATGGTAATAAAGGAAACGATAAAGGACACACAGTCAAAGAAGGAAGACGGAGAATCACTGTAACATCCTATTATATATATATATATATTTATTTATATATATATATATAAATAAAGGACACACAGGACTGAGAAGTCGCCGCTCGTCACAAAGAAAAAGAGGAAGTGACAATCAAACGAGGGTAGAAGGCATGACGGACGTCGAGGGAGAAGAAATAAGAGGAAGAAGAAGGAGAAGAAAAAGGAAAATAGAAATGTGGATGAGGAGGTGGTAAGGAGTAACTTGAATAAGGAGAGGAAGAAGAGAAAAGGAAAAGGAGAAAAACAAGAGGTTGAACAAGACGAAGAATAAGAAGAAGAAGAAGAAGAAGAAGAAGAAGAAGAGGAAAATAGAAATGTGGATGAGGAGGTGGTAAGGAGTAACTTGAATAAGGAGAGGGAGAAGAGAAATGGATCGAAAGGGAGGCGGAGAAGAAGAAGAGAAAAGGAAAAGGAGAAAAAGAAGAAGATGATTATTAGCAGCCAGGAACAAAGGAGGAAAGGGAGAGGATTATGGAGTGGGAGAAGAATTGAACTGAGAAAGAAGAAGAAGTGGAGTACAATGTGGGAGTGCAAGGAGGAGGAAGAGAAGTAGAAGGAGAAGATGAAAAAAGAGAAGAGCTAAACGAGTTGGGAGAGATAGAGCAGGAAGATTTTGAAGAAGAAGGAGAAGAAGAAGAAGAAGAAGGAGAAGAAGAAGAAGAAGAAGAAGAAGAAGAGAAGAAGAAGAAGAAGAAGAAGAAGAAGAATATCATGATGATGATAATGATTATGATGATGAAGAACAAAAAGAAGAACGAGTAGGTGATGGCGAATAAGGAGGAGGAAAAGAGGAAGGAAGAGGAGATGATGAAGTACGAGGTGGAAATGATGAAGAGCAAAAAAGAAGAGTATAGGAGAAGAAGGTGAATAAGAAGATGGAGAAAAAAAAGAGAAGTAGAGTTAGATGATGAAGAGAAGGTGGTGGAGAGGAACAGGAATAACGAGAAGGAGTAGAGGAAAAAGTAGAGAAGAAGGAGTAAAAGAAGGGAAAGGAGAAGGATGTTGTGGAATAGAGCGAGTAGGAGGAGAAGGAAGTGATGATGACAGTGAGAAAGTAATACAAGAAATAGTGGAGAAGAAATAGATGAAGAGGAAAATAGATAGAGGAATTTGGGTTGTACAGAAGAGGAGATAAGAAGAGAATGATGAAGAATAATCAAGAGAGGAGGTTGAGAGGAAAGAAAGGAGAATGAAAAAATGGGAAATGATAGAGAAGGAAATAGTTATTTGTGCAACTAGTGCGCAAAGTTTGCTGCACCGAAAGAAACGTTTACGCCCGAGCCGTAGGCGAGGGCGGAATGGTTTCTTGAGTGCAGCAGAGGAACTTTGCGCACGTATTTCATATTAAGTTTTTCCTACAGTTACCATTGAATATGAAAAGTGGGTAATTATGGGTAAAATTGCCTGAATAATGTAGTAGTGTTTGAATGAAGAGGCGGCTGTGTGCTGAATGTGGTGGCTGTCGGCTGTCGCTGTCATCCACTGTTGTCCTTGGTTATAATATATAATGTAATAATTAGCGCGTTGTGCTTCGTTGCACCTCTGCTCACTATAGCAGCCCAGTCACTGTTACCAACTTCATTTTGATTTTGCTGCACTGTTGCTCCATATAACCTACTAAGTATTTTGCGTTGCCATGTTGCAAATCTGGAGTGCAGAAAAATTTTTCCCGCACTAGAGCGGAAAAGTGATTCTTTGCGTTCTGTAATCAGTGCAGCAATGGCCACTTTTCAACGTAACTGTAGGGAAAAATAATAATATGGGTAATCGATGGTGAGGGGTAGAATACAGCAAAAAAAAAGGACTGGAGAAGTTGCAGATTGAGAAGAAATCAAGGAATAGCTGTAAAATGAATGAATTGTATTTTTGTATCATTTAATAAATACATAAATAAAATGGGAAACGAATGAAGGAAAATAAAAATAAAGGAAATTCATGAGATTATATAATATAAGGTGAAGTTACGAATAGAAGAAGTTGATTGGAAGATAATTTAATAAGTTGAAAAATAATGAAAGATACATAGAGTTTGTACAAATATATATAAAGAATAAGTTTAGGAAATTGTAAAAGGTGGATACGTATATGATTGAACAACGGAACAAGAAAAGTAAGCAAATGAAGAAATTGTAGTTATGGAGAAGAGAAAGAGAAAAATTTCATTGAGAGAAGTAGAATAAAGAAGTAGCAACAAAGTACAGGCAAAACTTACGAAGAAGAAAAAGTTGAAGAAAAACAATGAATTGGAATAAAATTGCTACCAATGTCTGAGAATGCCGTAGCATTTTCACAGCCTAGAAACAGCGAAATAACAGTCGTCTGCCCTTTGAAACAAGGGTTGAAAGAGAGAGTGAGAGGGAAAAAGTAGCGAAAAAAGAGTGGGAGAAAGAAAGAAAGAAAGCGAAAGAAGTTAGTAAAGGGCGAAGGTTGACGATTAGGTCAGTTGGCAATTGACCTTCCAAATCAAAAGTGTGAAAATACACACCGCTTGACACCCTTTGCCCTTCTAATATCTCTATCAGCTTCTCTTTCTCAACCGATTGGTTTCCGTCTACTTGTTCTGTCTCACTCTAATTCTCAGACAGCTCTGCTGAGTTTGCTTTGTTATCGATCTGCTTGAAGTGTTGAGACCTAGGAATTTCAGGAACTTTTAGAATTGAATGGATTTGTAGTACACTAGAAGTCCATATATTGTACCATAGACTGTATTATTCTCTATATTAGACTGTATTAAGACTCTATATCAAATATAAACTGTATTAGAATTAAAATGCAACACTAGAAGTTCTGAGTAAATAAGAATGCACAATGAGTATTATAGAGTACAAACTCAACAAATTTATCTGTATTGGAATTCAGCACAATACTCCAAGTTTCAAGTATATGAAATACTCACAGAATGTGTACAAACATTGAGTATATGTAGTACAAATTCAACAAATTTACTTGTATTAGAATTCAACACAACGCTAAAAGTTTAAGTTAATAAAACACGCACACAATTAGTATATTGAATACAAACCTAACAAGTTTAATGAATCCCATATTATTTTCTAATGAAGTATTTCAGTAGGGCTGCTTGAATAAAGAAATAATAGTATAGTAACGAAGTAGAAATAATATCATAATAGTACTCTTTTATTCAACTTTATAAACATGATAATAAAGGAATACATGAACTTTCTTATAAACATTTTTTTATAAAAACACAACTTTTGTAATATATATTTTTTACAACATTTTGCTTTATATCAGTGTCTACATAGAAAAGTTTAAGTTTGATGGAATATTCCTGAATTCACCATAACAAGAACAATCAAAATAATTCAGGTATATTTTTGTTCAATTTTGTGTTGTACGTTACATCAAGTTTGATTGATGTTGTGATAAATTGATTTGTTTTGTATTCTATATTTCATTATGTATGGTTGGATTAAGTACATATTAGTTGGTGTATGTAGTATTTTGTATCGAGCTGTTGGCTATATAGATTTCAAATTATTCTCTGTGTTCACCTAAGTTCATTTATCAATTACTAGCCGTCAGGCTCGCTTCGCTCGCCATATCCGTCTGGCCAGGGGGCTCCGCCCCCTGGACCCCCGACTGGATCGTCCAAGAATGAGATCAGCAGGCTCGCTTCGCTCGCCTGCATTTTTCATTTGAGCATTTTTATCATATGTTAGAACAATCCAGTCGGGGATCCAGACTAAACGTCTGGCTAAACGGATATGGCGAGCGAAGCGAGCCTGACGGCTAGTAATATAATATTCCCAGGATTGAAGTAGCAGTGCCCAATCAATTTTTCCACGATAAATGCATTTAGATCTTCAACTTGGTGCCAACCTAATATAGTCAACTCAACTTAATGCCAACCTGACAAAATTATTAATTTAGTTGCCAGTTAACAACTGTTTCGAATAGGTACTCTATCTAGATTATAGTTCTATAGTAACATATGATATGGAAATTTCAATTATAATTAAGAGATTGGGAGAAGAAGAATATACATGCTAAAAGACGAACTTTAAACCCTTAAAAACAACCCTTAGAGTTAAAATATTGCCAAAAGATTTCTTAGTGCGCCTCTAAAGTGCCAACTGAACATACCTACCAAATTTGAACGTTTTTGGTCCGGTAGATTTTTAGTTATGCGAGTGAGTGAGTGAGTGAGTGAGTGAGTGAGTGCCATTTCGCTTTTATATATATAGATGTATAATTGAAAGTCATGAATCAAATAAATTCTTCTTCTTTCAAGCTCATTTAATAATTTTTTATAATTGAAAGTCATGAACCAGCAAAATTCTTGTTCACCTAAGGTCATTTACTAATAATTTATAATAACTGATACTCATAAATCAACAAAATTCATTCTTTCAACAAAATTCTCAATCTTTATTCAACACAATCCATTCTGCCTTACTCAGGGCCGTTTGTACAGTCAAAAACTGTGCTTAAACTGAATTCAATCAGCTGGTGGCCAAAACTCAAAATGTAACACATTATAACTAACGAGACTTGATACGGATTTAATCCAGATTAAAATGAAATTTTAGTTTACAATAATTCATTATGGTATGATATGTCATGATAAATTTATGTGCTAAATATTATAAAGGTTGAAATCGACCTCCTTAACCTTTCAGACAAACTGCATTGATTGTTATGCACTGATAAACTATACATGCTAATGCACTGGATAAAATGCATTGACTAATATACAAGTTGAACTTCAGCTGACTGCAACAAATCAAGGTTAAAAACGGTGCTTTGAACTTGTGCTATAATAAAAATCAACCAGCATTCAACAATCTGAATTCTAGCATTCAACTTTCGGTCTTTGTTTCAGCTGCAGTTCTATTCAGAATAATATCGCTTTAAAACTATTCCGGCACATTTAATTCATTTCGCCGTTCATTTTATTCATTCCAGTTGTAAACTTGAATGGAAGTTTTGCGTAGATTATGAAAGTTGGGAGCTGAAGTTTGCTCGTTTTGAAGCTAGAATGGCGCTTTGTTTTTGGGGTATTACAGCTTTCATTGTACGGAGCATACGGTACATTGCATACATATCAGATATATACATAGATTACTTCACATATGCTACATGGGTACCATTTGATTCGTGAACAATTGGGTTACTGAATATTGTTATATACTATGTGTTCACCTGAGTTTTATCAAAGATAAATACGTAGTACATCTTTGTATAATGAAAGCGAGATGGCACTGATTCATTCATTCACTCACTCACTCACTCACTCACTCATTCACACTAAATTCCAAAGATACGCCTAGAATCTGCGTTTTTCCATCATTCTCTCTATGGTATTATTCATTGGTATCATCATAGTGAAACGATAGCATAGATATCCCATGGTATAGGGCGTTTATATCGCAACTTTTACTGTTATCCCAAGCCGATAGATCACACATAGTTCTTTCCTATGCAGCTGTGTGACGCTGGTAATCTCTCAAATTGTGCAGTTCCTACACTATCATTCTAACAAAAAAGTGAAAATTGACAATAATCGGCTTGAGATAACAGTAAAAGTTGTGACATAAATTCCTTATACCATGGGATATCTACTTACGTTATTGTTTCTCTATGGTAGTACATCTTTGTATAATAGAAGCGAAATGGCACTGATTCATTCATTCATTCACTCACTCACTCACTCATTCACTCACTCATTCACTCACTCATTCACTTACTCACACATTCACTCACTCATTCACTCAATCACTCACTCACTTACTCATTCATTCATAATCAACGGAGCTAAAAATCTACTGTACCAAATACGTTCAAATTTTGCAGGTTTGTTCAGTTGGCCTTCTAGAGGCGCACTAAGAACGGATTTGGAATAAATTCCAAAGATACGCCTAGAATCTGCGTTTCTCCATCAATATTTTATTCTTTCTCTCTATGGTATTATTTATTGGTATCATACCCATTGAATAGAGATACTAAAGTGGTTATAACATGGATATTCTGTTATTGGACAAGTTTCATCTCATAGAAGCATCCTGAAACGGAGGCGAAATAGTAAGATAACAGCATCTACCAGAGAGTATGAGATAATTACAATGATTAATGAAATTAATGAAATAATTTACAATATCTGGAATGTAGAATAAAGAATATAGTATAGAATTCGGTACTCTTCGATCTCTAGTTGACTTCCTTCAAATACCATCACAGATAACTTATAGGATTGTTTCAAGATTGTTTTATACTAAAGTCTGAGATATATTACTTTTAACATGAAGAGGAGAAACTCATTTCTCCCTCCACAGTTTGTAGCGTAGACACAGACAGACATCCTGCGCACAATTGGATGCGCCATGTCATTTTGCTTCATGCTCTTGTGATGAAAACAATATTATACCTGCTGACCAGTATATGACTTTGAACATTGCCAGCAATAGCTGGAAGGGGAGTGTTGGTGCGTCGCGTTGCAAAGCTCTCTCACTCAGACACAAAAGAAGGAGAATGCTGCTAGGTAGTGGGAGTGATTAGTGGAGGATAGAGCATCGGACCTCTCCGTCTTCGAGAAAGAGCCGTGTTGAAAGTAATTTCTCTCCCACTTTAGAGATTGATTTAATGTATGTATGCTACCGAGTTATGGACAATATAAAAATTATTTGTCCTCCGCATACGTTTGACAAAAATTATTTGATTATTTATTATCGTTTGATATTTAATTATAGCTATGATTGTTTATTTATTATATTATACGTTTGATAAATTTGTAAAAATTATTGTAACAAAACTCGGGAACTGTCAAGTTTTATTTTGGTTTAAGCCTGTTTTTCCCCTCTGATCATTACATGATTTGTATCTGAGATAAATATAACCATATGAATCATTTCTGAAGTTAGCAACTTAGATCATGAAACTTGTTCTGATTAAAAAAGTGAACAATGTCTCTAGGAACAATACTACACTGCAGATGATCGTAAATAGTGATTGCAACAAGAGAATTGATTCCTAACTCCACCCACCAACTCCATTGTACTATCTGTCTATCTGGCAGTTGTAAATCTCACATTCAGTAATTGAAATTATCGGTCTTCATACACTTATCCATAAATAATAAGTTATTGCAGCAATTGCACTGCAATAAAGATGAGGAATGAGTTGCGATGTTGCAATGTGACCGCCTTCCACTTCACTTATTTTTCACTTTTTCACTTTGGTCGACCATTTCTTTCACTTTTTTCTTGGTTCTACCTTGTCGTCTTTATCTTCCTGTGCCATCATCATTCTATCATTGTTGTCCACATTTCTCCATTTCTTTTTATTATCTCCTACCAAAGACTTTCTACTTCGTGTTCTTTTGATTTTCTTCCTCATCTTTCTTTTTCTCTTTGTTCTTCTTCTTTTTCTTCTTCTTCTCCTTCTTCTTCATCTTTCTACTTCTTCCTCATCTCTCTTCTTCTCTTTCTCTTTCTTCTTGTTCTTCCTCTTCTTATTCTTCTTCTTCTTCTTCTTCTTCTTCTTCTTCTTCTTCTTCTTCTTCTTCTTCTTCTTCTTCTTCTTCTTCTTCTTCTTCTTCTTCTTCTTCTTCATCATTCTGTCTTTTTCCATCCTCTTTATCCGTTCTCTTACAAAGCATTCTTTCACACGAAACATATTTCTTCATATAGTATCTCTTTTATTTTTATTTTATATTCCTCATACTCCTCCTGCACCACATTTTCTATATTCCTTTCCTAATCTTCTTTTCCCCTGGCTGCTTCATTTTCTTATTGATTGCTTTTTCTCCTCTTATTACCACTAATTCCTTACCTTCAGCTCTTTCTGAATTCTCTATTTTTTCCCCACTTCCTTTACCTTCTCCTCTCCCTCTCGTTATTTCTTCCATTCCTTCACCCCCACCTCTTTTTCACTCTCCCTCCAACTTATCCTCTCCCTCTGTTTTTCTCTCATTCCCTCTGTCTATCAGTCGTATTTTCATTTCCTCCTACCATCTTCAAGCTCTTCCCATTTCCATTTTTTTCAATATGGTTTCCTTAATCATCTTTCCATTTCAACCAATTTAAGCCAGTCAATAATTCGAATTAAGCTAGTCAATATACTAGAACATCAATCCGGTTCAATGCTAAAACAACTATCAAATCAATCTTCTAATAACTAAAAACTGTGACTAAAAAATCGTTCAACTTTTGACAAGTCAGCAATTTAATTTGGAAAAAATGTCGGTCGAGCATCATGACAAAGTTGCAACAACATTGGTGTCATCATTGCTTGCAATTCAGTCCAATTTAAACCATTGTGCTCCATCTTCTTCCTACTTAAATTAATTTTGCCTCTTCACTATTATTTCTGCCTTCTTTGCTTGTGTAGTGTCATCCTTGGTGCAATCCTGGCTCATGACTAGCTGTTTAGCTACAAA
The DNA here is from genome assembly GCF_014356525.2 of Nilaparvata lugens. Classification (NCBI taxonomy): domain Eukaryota; kingdom Metazoa; phylum Arthropoda; class Insecta; order Hemiptera; family Delphacidae; genus Nilaparvata; species Nilaparvata lugens. Next base: position 12,224,579 of record NC_052507.1, on the reverse strand, counting down.
AAAACATCTATCTGAATCTCTTATCCCCTCTCATTCTCTCTCTCTATCTCTCACTCTCTCTCTCTATCTCTCTCACTCTCTCTCTCTCATTCTCTCTCTATCTCTCTCACTCTCTCTCTCTCTCTCTCTCTCTCTCTCTCTCTCTCTCTCTCTCTCTCTCTCTCTCTCTCTCTATCTCTCTATGTATATCTCTCTCCCCCTCTTTCTCATTCTCTCTCTCACTTGACTCCAGCAACTAGAGCTTATCTAGACCGGATAGTTGTACTCTATAAATTATTGTCGTTTCTTAAGGTATCTCACTTTTTACGGCACTTAAATCTCTTACTCTCCAGAAATCTTCATTATTCTTTTTCCTCGTTCTTTTTCACCAGCTTCTCAACCTCTTCTCCCTATCTCATCTTTCATCTTCTTTGTATCATTCTTTCCCTTTATTCCGCAATTTTATTCTCCCCATACTATAATACTTCTAATCATTCAACTCTTGCTCAAGCGTAGAAGTGTAGAGAGAGATGCACTACCAAAGGTATGCTTATTCCGTGGTAGAACTCATATTCGTGATCATCATCCTAGTAGGAAAAAAAATTGAGAAAATTTGTGAATCTTCAGAAATCAGAGCATAAACAATTTTTGTTCATTTTGATGCCTTACTTTTGTTTTCAAGTTTCTGTGTTGTAGTGAACGTTATGTTGTGGTAGATATCTTCTACAACATCCTATATACTCTTAAGCCCAGTTGCACAAAAGCAACCCATGATTAAATCCATAAGAATCAGAAAAAGGCTATTTCGGTAAGAAGGCTTCTCTGATTTGCTCTTTTGGATTAAATCACTATTAAAATGTGAAAGGCTTTTGTGCAACCGGTAGTTATACTTTTGAAAATGGCTCCTGAATTGTTGAAAATGGTTGTGTTCATATGAAATATGTGTTATACTCATACATTGGATAAAACTACTTCCAATTTTCACAACTACTTATGCAGTATATTAAAACATTTTATGGAAACTAGTTCCGGTTGCTACACCGTCATCAATCTCCAGTGAACACTCTATTTCCCTTACCTCATATTATGATTTAATAATGATGGCTTATTCATAAGTAATCGAATTACAATGTGGAACGATAGATACACCAGGGGACAAGATCGAAATTAAGAACAATTATTGTACTTTCAAAATTGATTACAATTGTAGCAACCACTTTCCACTCCTGAATTGTCAAACTGGTTGTGTTCATATGAAATACATATTTCACATATATACTGGTTCTTATATGTGTTATACTCATATATTGGATAAAACTACTTACAATTCTCACAACTACTTATACAGAATTTTAAAATATTTTCTAGAAACTAGTTCCCGTTGCTACACCGTTATCAATCTCCAATGAACACTATCTTCCCCCCAACTCATATTATGATTTAATAATGATGGCTTATTTCATAAATAATCGAATTACAATGTGGAATGATTCACCAGGCTACAAGTTAACAATTCACAATTCTAGTACAATTATTGTACTTGAATTGTACTTGAAATATTGTACTTTCGAAAGTGAGTAAAATATTGTAGCAACCATTTCCCAATCCAACACACACCCTTCACCACAATAATGTTATGATAATTATCGTATAATTTTTAAGAAATAGAATCACAATGTGGAATGATTCACCAGGGTGTACAAGTTCAAAATTCAGAATTCTAGTACAATTATTGTACTTTCGGAAGTGAGTACAATATTGTAGCAACCATTTCCCACTCCAACACACACCCTTCACCACAATATGTTATAATCATTATCGTACAATTCAAGAAATAGATTCTCAGTGTGAAAATACACAAAATAATACACCAAAGCAAAAGATAAAAATTCAAAATTCTTGTAAAATTGTACTCTGGAAAGTGAGTACAATCGTATGTAGTTTCAAAAGTGAGTACAATTGTAGCAACCCTTTCCACTCCATTCCACACTCTCCACCACAAAACACAGCCGCCATTGTTTGTTTGTCATCAGAAATTCGAAGCGCTAAATAATTGAACAGCGTCCAGATACACGTGAAACAATATCGAGTAACGAGTAACGGCTTGTTGAAAAGTTGCAGTAAACGCCTGTCTCGTTCGGCCTCGATTCCAAATTTATTGCAGTTGCAACGCTCACTAGATCTCGTTTCAACTATCACTATTTGTATCATTCTTCCCTTTATTCCGCAATTTTATTCTCCCCATACTATAATACTTCTAATCATTCAACTCTTGCTCAAGCGTAGAAGTGTAGAGAGAGAGCAATACCAAAGGTATGCTTATTCCGTGGTAGAACTCATATTCGTGATCATCATCCTAGTAGGAAAAAAAATTGAGAAAATTTGTGAATCTTCAGAAATCAGAGCATAAACAATTTTTGTTCATTTTGATGCCTTACTTTTGTTTTCAAGTTTCTGTGTTGTAGTGAACGTTATGTTGTGGTAGATATCTTCTACAACATCCTATATACTCTTAAGCCCAGTTGCACAAAAGCAACCCATGATTAAATCCATAAGAATCAGAAAAAGGCTATTTCGGTAAGAAGGCTTCTCTGATTTGCTCTTTTGGATAAATCACTATTAAAATGTGAAAGGCTTTGTGCAACCGGTAGTTATACTTTTGAAAATGGCTCCTGAATTGTTGAAAATGGTTGTGTTCATATGAAATATGTGTTATACTCATACATTGGATAAAACTACTTCCAATTTTCACAACTACTTATGCAGTATATTAAAACATTTTATGGAAACTAGTTCCGGTTGCTACACCGTCATCAATCTCCAGTGAACACTCTATTTCCCTTACCTCATATTATGATTTAATAATGATGGCTTATTTCATAAGTAATCGAATTACAATGTGGAACGATAGATACACCAGGGGACAAGATCGAAATTAAGAACAATTATTGTACTTTCAAAATTGATTACAATTGTAGCAACCACTTTCCACTCCTGAATTGTCAAACTGGTTGTGTTCATATGAAATACATATTTCACATATATACTGGTTCTTATATGTGTTATACTCATATATTGGATAAAACTACTTACAATTCTCACAACTACTTATACAGAATTTTAAAATATTTTCTAGAAACTAGTTCCCGTTGCTACACCGTTATCAATCTCCAATGAACACTATCTTCCCCCCAACTCATATTATGATTTAATAATGATGGCTTATTTCATAAATAATCGAATTACAATGTGGAATGATTCACCAGGCTACAAGTTAACAATTCACAATTCTAGTACAATTATTGTACTTGAATTGTACTTGAAATATTGTACTTTCGAAAGTGAGTAAAATATTGTAGCAACCATTTCCCAATCCAACACACACCCTTCACCACAATAATGTTATGATAATTATCGTATAATTTTTAAGAAATAGAATCACAATGTGGAATGATTCACCAGGGTGTACAAGTTCAAAATTCAGAATTCTAGTACAATTATTGTACTTTCGGAAGTGAGTACAATATTGTAGCAACCATTTCCCACTCCAACACACACCCTTCACCACAATATGTTATAATCATTATCGTACAATTCAAGAAATAGATTCTCAGTGTGAAAATACACAAAATAATACACCAAAGCAAAAGATAAAAATTCAAAATTCTTGTAAAATTGTACTCTGGAAAGTGAGTACAATCGTATGTAGTTTCAAAAGTGAGTACAATTGTAGCAACCCTTTCCACTCCATTCCACACTCTCCACCACAAAACACAGCCGCCATTGTTTGTTTGTCATCAGAAATTCGAAGCGCTAAATAATTGAACAGCGTCCAGATACACGTGAAACAATATCGAGTAACGAGTAACGGCTTGTTGAAAAGTTGCAGTAAACGCCTGTCTCGTTCGGCCTCGATTCCAAATTTATTGCAGTTGCAACGCTCACTAGATCTCGTTTCAACTATCACTATTTGGATCAAGGCTACCGTTCACTTCAGTATAGGTTTTAGATGGATAACATCGGTTTTATACCTGTAGTTACCGTTTACATCCAATGTAGATTGTGGATGTTATATCAGTTTTATACCTATAGTTACCGTTCGTTCCTGATATAGTTGTAGAGAAATGACATCAGTCATGACATGAACTATAAATAATAATATTACCAGAGAATACAGAGCTAAACGTAGATTGTTTATTCTATGATACTATCTACTAGTAGTTCTGTGAACAGTAGACCTCGCGCTCAGTGAGTTACATAGCCCTGTTGATATGTTTTCTCAAAAATTAATAAATAATTTATCAATTAAAAATGTTAAGAAAAAATCCTAAATAAGCATAGAGCTTTCTGTCCTATATCGTACCGTGACGTGTCGTCCCGGAATGTGAGTATGTGAGCGCTGTTATCAGGTCTGGCTGCAACTGTCTACAACATTGATGGAAAGATACAATTTTCAAGATGTTCGATGTTTTTGAACGGGTAGTATTATAGTCAACTGTCTACTAACGTTAATGGAAAGATACATTTTCTAGATATTCGATGTTTTTGAACGGGTAGTATTATAGTCCACTAGACAGCTGATTCATGATGAATAATTCTATAGTCTGATTTTTACTCTAATATTGGCTTATGAAGGAGGTTCCTCTTTCCTTTTATATTATCCTTGAAATGCAAAATTTCCAAAAACCTTGTATATACGTCGACGTATTATTCTAAAAGAACATACCTGTCAAATTTCATGAAAATCTATTTCCGCGTTTCGCCGTAAATGCGCAACATAAAAACATATATAAACATTTAAACATTAAGAGAAATGCCAAACCGTCGACTTGAATCTTAGACCTCACTTCGCTCGGTCAATAAATAATAATTCTACCAGAGAAAACAGAGAATAGGGCTATACATAGATTGTTTATTCTATGACTAGTAATTCTGAGTAAACCTCGCGCAGTTATGAACTACAGCCTCCTCCTAAACTGTCCATAAGAGTAAATCCTGTCGGCGAGATATCGGTATGAAAACGACTTATGGCTGTTGGGGTTGGTGTATCAAAAATACTAACATCAAAAGCTAATCTCCTTCAAGACATACTGGCAACAGGACAGCCCGAGTTCAAAGCAGAGAAAGGTCGAGAGACAATACTATGTTATTTAAGTTATCAATTGTATGCGTTATTGAATGCAATCAATAGTTCATAAAAATACCTGTCAAATTTCATGAAAATCTATTGCGTCGTTTCGCTGTAAATGCGAGAAGAGAAATGCAAAACCGTCGACTCGAATCTTAGACCTCACTTCGCTCGGTCAATAATACCTATAAAATAGTCACTCACATCTTACAATATAGATTTCAGATGAATAACATCAGTTTCATACCTATATTCGTTACTAGTTAACGTTCAACATGGTTCGTAGATGAATGCATCAATATTATTTACCTATTTAGTTATCTTTCACGTCCAGTATAGGTTGTAGATGAATGGTATATCAGTTCTATGATACAGGCTACTTGCGTTATTCTAATAAGGGATTTAGTTAGCAGCATTTAGTAGCATTGGTTCCATTCCTATAGTTATCATTTTTACTTCCATTAAAGGTTGTAGATGAATTAGGCCTACTACATCGTTTCTTTACCTGTAGTTTACTCTTGTTATACAGAGTGTTCTGAAAAATGGACAAAATCTATTAAGCTCTCTTTTCATGCGTTTTGTATGTAATTAAGGATTATTTTTTTAAAGGTTTCGTTTGTCTATTATAGACTTATTTCACAACTTTCTCTTCGAAATTAAATTTTCTACAAGTTCTGTAAAAAACTATTTTGTGTTTATTGTACATTTAACACAGTAAATCTGCTTCAAACCTTAAAGGAACTTGTTTTTCGGTACCAAGTTTCGCGTATTTCGTCACATATCTTAAAAATTACTGTAGCTACAGGTCTGAGAACGGTTTCATTCAATTTTTCAGTTCATTTTACATGAGGTACGCTAAATTTTACATTCTAATTAACAGCCAACAAATACCTGTAGGGCTTCGTTTCAGCAGGGGAACTGAAATTCAGATGAAATCTTTCACCCTGTATAACTTGGTAACCAAGCATTTTCGGGCCTATGTTAACTGTATTTTTTTCCGTCTTTTGATGTGAGAAATCTCGCCCTGACTTATGGACACCTTTTTCATAACACCCTGTGTATAGCAGTTACTATCATAGCCACCTCTAATACAAGGCCCCGGCCTACGATATTGCAACGTCGCAGTGTAGGCCTAGAATCTAATACATGATTGGTGAAAAAGATTCTGAAAAATACCAGCTGATCTTTTTCTAGGCCTACACTGCGACGTTGCAATATCGTAGGCTGGGGCCTTGTATTAGAGGTGGCTATGTTACTATCCAATAAGATACGATCAAGGTTTTTGAAAGATGTCAAGAGATTTGTAATGGAATGTGAGAATATAGATACTTTTTTTAGAATTCTCATGTAGACTTGTATATCATAATATTGTACAATATACTTCGAAGCTAAAATGATAAATCATCGATACTGTTATGCAATATGTGTCACTTCATATGCGACTGTCGGCCTCAGTAACTACATTTTAGCGCTATAGTTTTGTAATCAATTTTATATCACCATCTCAAACAGGTTTAGTACCTCGAGATGCAATACTCAATTGGCATTGCATTTTATTTTGTAATAGTATTTATCATTTTGTAAAATTTGTATGCTTTTATTATGTATTTCTAAGATGTTGTAATTTTATATTTCTGCCAATAAAACATTTTCATTTCATTCCATAATAGTATTAGATAGGATAATAGTATTCTAACCCGAAATGTATATTCATAACACTCTGTGTATAGCAGTTACTATCCAATAAGATACGATCAAGGTTTTTGAAAGATGTCAAGAGATTTGTAATGAAATGTGAGAATATAGATACTTTTTTTAGAATTCTCATGTAGACTTGTATATCATAATATTGTACAATATACTTCGAAGCTAAAATTGATAAATCATCGATACTGTTATGTAATATATGTCACTTCATATGAGACTGTCGGCCTCAGTAACTACATTTTAGCGCTATAATTTTGTAATCAATTTTATATCACCATCTCAAACAGGTTTAGTACCTCGAGATGCAAATACTCAATTGGCATTGCATTTTATTTTGTAATAGTATTTTCTCATTTTGTAAAATTTGTATTGCTTTTATTATGTATTTCTAAGATGTTGTAATTTTATATTTCTGCCAATAAAACATTTTCATTTCATTTCATAATAGTATTAGATAGGATAATAGTATTCTAACCCGAAATGTATATTATATACCTATATTTGTTTCATTTGTGATTATATATTACCTGTAGCAGATTCTTAGTAGTAGAGTCAGATACACTTAGAACTTCTAGCATTGTTTGAATGGGGAGCATTAATGCTTTCTATAATATAAAACTGACTGTTTAAAGTGAATCTAGATACATTAGTAGAGCATTTTGAATATAGTTTTATTATTTATTCATTTATTTATTTATTTATTATTTATTTATTTATTTATAAGGTTAGCAAAAAAAATACAAGAATCGAAAAGAAAAAAAACAGGCTATTGCCTAAAACTTCTTCAATTTCCTAATTTAGGTTTAAATTGTCCAAATATTATAGGTTATGTCCATTCAAATTTCTACACCAAATCACAATCTAAAATATAAATTAGAATAAAACAAACAATTTTAAATTTGAATGGATTAATAATAAAAGTTTCTTAAAAACATGAAACAAACTATAAATTCACAAAATAAAGAATAAAAACACTCAAATTTCGAGCTCGAAAATATCACATTTTACAGACATATGTTTAGGGATTAACAAGTATAGGTATAGGTTGTATAATAAGTTATCTAGATTTTGTTGTTGTTGTTTACAAACCGGAGCTCTACCATAAATAAGATACTGTACATTCACTGCCAATACTCTTTTACTTGTGCCATTCTACCTCGATAGTCAATAGTCATTAATATCCTGAAGCTTTCACTATTAGTATGTGGTTGTGACGATTTGCTAAGTGATAGAGTGTTACAGTATAATAGTATTTCAGACCTCTCAACAATATTGGCAAAGTGAATGTAACTGTTATTTACGCATTAGGTTCGAATTTGTAGAACAGCTATGAATTTGCTAGTTACTAATTCTGAGAACACCAGTGAATGGAGTTATTCACGTGTATTAGGTTCGAATTTGTTGAAGGGTGATCAGTTTACGAGTATCATGAATACAGTCATGTGATTGAATGTGTCATGAATGTGTGTGGACATCAAGAACCTATTTCATGATACTGGCTTATTCATCCATTCATTTATTGTATGAAAATTTATGAAAATTAACATGAAAACTTGAAGTGAGGTCTAAGATTCAAGTCGACGGTTTGGCATTTCTCTTAATGTTTAAATGTTTGAATGTTTATATGTTTATATGTTGCGCATTGACGGCGAAACGCGAAAATAGATTTTCATGAAATTTGACAGGTATGTCCCTTTTTTAATTGCGCGTCGACGTATATACAAGGTTTTTGGGAATTTTGCATTTCAAGGATAACATAAAAGGAAAAAGGAGCCTCCTCCATACGCCAATATTAGAGTAAAAATCAGAGTATAGAATTATTCATCATAAATCAGCTGACAAGTGATTACACAGATGTGTGGAAAAAGCCAGTCTATTACTGTATTTCCATAAGGTCTATAGTTTCAATCAGGTACTTGTGGATGAGAATACTGCGTGAGGTGTACTGTACACAGAACTACTAGTCATAATACAGTTATAACATTGTAGGAAAAACTAGGCTGAGCCTGTACTATTTCTCTCCAAAAATTTCAATAAAATGTTAATGTTGTTCATGGAGTATTAGTTGAATTCCCTGTAGGGCTTTAGAATTACATTCTAATTCTCTTTAGAAATTAATCACATAATCTAGGATTCAATTTTTACAGTATTATAAATATAGAGGAATCCCTCTCACGGTCATAAGCCTAAGTTCTAGGTGTCATAGATATATCTCAACTGGATGCGTGAACATGCAGCAGTAGATTGTGATATCGTAGTGTTGGTGAAGGTCTACGATTGGCCATTAGCTGTCGACCAATAGAGGTTGAGCTCTACTGTCATTGTCTGAGGCTGTACACACCCAAGTATTCCAAATATGGTCATGAAAACCCAAGAATAGTGTAAAACTATATACTATAGACTATATGCTATCTGCTATATACTATCCATTGATATGTCCAAAGCTCCGCCAATTTATGTAGATGCATAACAATATTATCTATTTTATCTATAGTTATTACAAATTGTTTTTTTCATATTATATACAGCTCAATAATTATTTTCTCAATTTATATTTTGTAAATTCATCCATAATTTTGCAGTATTGTAAGCTATTGTATATAAGTGTATAAGCCAGTATATATTGTAATCTACATAAATGAAGTACTCAATCGATCAATGAGTACTTGATGAGTAATTAATGAAATCTTGATGAAAACCGTTGTACAACGAATCAAGAGAAACTTCATTTCAAAACTTCATCACTAACTAACCCAAATGGATACAATAATGAGAATGAATGTAAAAATTTTGTATTTAAAAACCAGTGAACAAGAAAATACTAAAATTAAATTAAACTAAAAAGAATAAAATGTAGAAAAAATTGTGTTCGTAACAAATTAACACTATCCAACTACTGCACATTGGAACATCGATTTGAAACTCGGGCTGGGTTGCACAAAAGCCTGTTGCATTTAGACCATGAACCCGACTAAATGCCAAGAAATAAAGGTCTTTGCCAAGAGATGCCTTCAGAAACGTCTCTAATGATTGGTTCTCGTGGCATTTAATCATGATAAAAACTTAACAGGCATCTGTGCAACTGCGACTATGAATGATACTCCCATTCACTAGAACCCTATTCTCCTTCATAATTGATTGCAAATATTTTTTCCCCACTTTTTTCTAATCTTACTTGTCCTATAAATCACAACCAGCAGCTGACAACTAGTCGCGGTTTTACAGTAGTAAGCTCTGATTGTGCTTCAACTTGGTGCTTAGCTGCTCCTCAAAACTTCGACTCAGTTTTTGAGTCACTTCCGTTGTCATGGCAACCAAAGTGAAGTGTCGAAGAACTAGCTGCACTCTGTCTGTATTCTAACTTGAAATTTATGGCATGTCACTACTTCATAGATATATAATAAATGAATATATGTCTTCGAGCTTGGGTTGTGATAAACTTGAGAAATTTTCCTGGATCTATTGAAGGCTTTTGATTGTCCCACTTACAACAAAGTGTTCCAATTTCATATCACCTTTCTACCTACACTGGACAAACTTTTGTAATATAAATTAGGTTCCAAGGTGCAATAATATTGGTTCTGTGAGATGATTAGTTGATAGGGAGTGAGCAATTTCTTCTGTGATATTTAGTCTATTAAAAGTTGATGATATTGATGTTCACAATATTCAATCTGACTTTTCAATTCGTGTTATTAAATAATAACTGGACCTTAGAAAAAACTTACATTTTTATGCATTTTTGCAAACTTACTCATCATCCCCTTCAATTTGACGTTTTCAACTTTAAAATAGGTTCAGTAGTTTTACTGAGATCTCAGGGTTGAACTGTGCACTGTATAATTGACCGAGCGAAGTTAGGTCTAAGATTCAAGTCAACGGTTTGGCATTTCTCTTAATGTTTGAATGTTTATATGTTGCGCATTTACGGCGAAACGCGGTAATAGATTTTCATGAAATTTTACAGGTATGTTCCTTTTTCAATTGCGCATCGACGTACATACAAGGTTTTTGGAAATTTTGCATTTCAAGGATAATATAAAAGGAGAAAGTTGCCTCCTTCATACACCAATATTAGAGTAAAAATCAGACTATAGAATTATTCATCATGAATCAGCTGACAAGTGATTACACAGATGTGTGGAGAAGCCAGTCTATTGCTGTATTTCCATAAGGTCTATAGTTTCAATCAGGTACTTGTGGATGAGAATACTGCGTGAGGCCTACTGTTCACAGAACTACTAGTTATATAGATGACGAATCCTAAGCGATTTCTGATTGGTAGGATGACAAACACTAGTAACTCTACTTCTTGTTTTTCGGAAATAAATGACTGAATTAACAGATTTTCCTGTAGAAATCCTTTAAAAATCTGTTGAAAATAATTTTGTACCAGAAAAATAGAATTTATTTACTTATTGGATAGAGCAAACAATAGGCCTACAATAGTCGGAAAAGAGAAAAAACAGACAATTTCTCAAAACTTCTTCAATTTTCTAATTTTGTCTCAAATCGTCCAAATATTATGTAGGTTATGTTAATTTCAATTTCTTCGCCAAATCATCAATCTTATCATTATATAGAATATAGTCTACTCTATTCTATATAGTCTATTATATAGAATATATTATAATTATTCTTATTATATAGTGTATAATAAAGAGAGGAAACATGATTGTAGTAGGACATGTTGGGATTGAATTGAAAATAAAAATTAATTCATACAATTTATTTCGTAATAATTGATACAAAATTTTCATGTATTCTCTGCTTTTGTTACAGGTAAGAGAACTTTCTAATACTTTGCGGACTCTTATGATATTCTGGTAAGTTTGTCATTCATAATGAAGAATCAGTCAACAAATGTCCATCTAACTTGATTTAAATCTAATCCCAATCAGATTACAAACTCCCAACAAAAATCCACATTAAACTGTCGAACTTTGATCACATTTTTCGTAGATTTTCGGAAATCCAATTTTGAATACCCAGAAAGGCCTGGGGCGACAATTTCAAAATTGGATTGAATATTCATTAATATTCAACGGAATAAGCTTATTTTCTTTCAATATCCCGTGTGAATGAGAATAATATATTAGCCGGCATATATTTGCATATATCGATTGCTTATTATTCACTGTGAACAGGACAAAGCACAATTGAATGTTTGGAATAGTCTGGAGAGTAGCTATTTTTCATTTAATTTTCGATTCTTACTTATGGTTTACACATTGTGTACTTAACTCATCAGAGTGACTCGTTACTAAATTAATATTCATGTGTATTAATACATGTTACTAAGGACAACATTCTGTGGAAATGGAGTCTTTTATTCAGTGTAGATTTCAGGTGTACTTCTAATTAAATACGTTTCCGTCAAAAAGGAATAACCCAGTCTATTCCAAGTGTATTCAGATTATGAAGGGTAGGAGAATAGAATTCTATCCTCTTGATTCGAATTAGGTGGTAGCTACATTTGATTTAAGGCTATATTCATTATCAAATCATATATCACAAATATACTCATTATCAAATCATAACAATGAAACTGGAATGAAAAATGGACTCAACTCTAAACATATATAAATACTGTGAGAGATTGATGGATTGATTGATTGATTGATTGATTGAGTACTTTATTTATGTAGATTACAATATATAATGGCTTATACACTCACACAAAAGCTTACAATATAGCAAAGTTTTAGATGAATTTAGATAGCATAAACTCAGAAATTAATTTTTGAACTGTACAATGATATGAAAAAATCAATTTGGAATAACTATACAAGATAAAATTGTAATGCATCTACATAAATTGGCGGAGCTTTGGACACATCAATGTCCATTCTTTGGAAAGAATATTGAAAGAGAGTGTGTGTCTGAGAGAGAAATTGGATTAGAGTTCTTTATTCATAAAATGCATGAATTTCTTGTATTTATAAAATAGAATTATAGCAACCTTTAAAATTAATAAAATGATAATAATATATATATTTATAATATCAATATATTTATTATTTATTTATTATTATAAACTATTCTTTATTCATGTATGTTACAATAAATACTGGCTTATACACTAAAATTCACATTAAACTACAGTATTTAATTATTCCATTGACAATCACAGATCATAATTACAATATAATATGATTGAGAGAAGACAAAAAGGGAGCCCAAAACTGTCTTCCTCCCAAATTTTGATGAATGAAAAGAACGAGGTTATGCTTACACTTTTCACTTTAAAGTCCGATTTTCACTTTAAAACTAATGACTAAATAAGAGTTTCAAATATTGATTTTTAAAAACTGATTGAAAACAAAAATATTTCACTCAAATCTCTACTAATGATTGAGTCAACTAATTTTACAAAGTATGAAAATTATTTGATTAGAATAAAGATTGAATGCAATTTGAATAACTATAATTGACCGAGCGAAGTGAGGTCTAAGATTCAAGTCGACGGTTTGGCATTTCTCTTAATGTTTAAATGTTTATATGCTGCGCATTTACGGCGAAACGCGGTAATAGATTTACATGAAATTTGACAGGTATGTTCCTTTTTTAATAGCGCGTCGACGTATATACAAGGTTTTTTGAAATTTTGCATTTCAAGGATAATATAAAAGGAAAAAGGAGCCTCCTTCATAAGCCAATATTAGAGTAAAAATCAGACTATAGAATTATTCATCATAAATCAGCTGACTAGTGATTACACAGATGTGTGGAGAAGCCAGTCTATTGCTGTATTTCCATAAGATCTATAGTTTCAATCAGGTACTTGTGAATGAGAATACTGCGTGAGGTCTACTGTTCACAGAACTACTAGTAAAATATTGTAAAGCAACTACATAAATCGGCGGTGTTTCAACAAATAATTATCGATTTTTTAAAGAGTATATAAAATGATATCCTTCCCATCAATGCAACTTCTGGAGAGAGAGAGAGAGAGAGAGAGTGAGAGAGAGAGAGAGAGAGAGAGAGAGTGAGAGAGAGAGAGAGAGAGAGAGAAAGAGTGTGAGATAGAGAGAGTATGAGTGAGGGAGAGAGAATATGATGGACAACCAGTCTACACGTCCATTTAATGAGATGGAACCGAAATGCTTTTGAACATGGAGCATGTACTCGGTTGAAAATTTTTAAGCTGGAAAGACAGTTGTAAACGGTTGAATGAGTGAGTGATTGATGTTTTTCAATAGAGGTCCAACCAACCAATAGTGAATGAGTTTTTCACCTCTTTCAACCGTCTAATGATGAAGAGGTTTTCACCTCTTTTAACCGTCTAATGGTGGAGAGGTTTTCACCTTTTTTTGTCGGGTCACATTAGTTTTCAGTAATGAAACATCGTTTTATTATGCCGTTGTCCTTGTACACTAAGTGAAGACTGTTTTTCAAGTTTGTCAGACTGTGTTTCAAGTTTGTCAGACTGTTTTCCAAGTTTGTCAGACTGTTTAAATGAATGTGACGTCTGTCTACATCAGTTACTGTAATGTGGACATCTTTGTGTGTGTTGTGTGTGTGTGTGTGGTGTGTGTGTGTGTATGTGCGTCCGTGTACACGATATCTCATCTCCCAATTAACGGATTGACTTGAAATTTGGAACGTGAGGTCCTTACACTATAAGGATCCGACACGAACAATTTCGATCAAATGCGATTCAAGATAGCGGCTATAATGGCGAAAATGTTTTCAAAAACAGGGTTTTTCGCGATTTTCTCGAAAACGGCTCCAACGATTTTGATCAAATTTATACATGAAATAGTCATTGATAAGCTCTATCAACTGCCACAAGTCCCATATCTGTAAAAATTTCAGGAGCTCCGCCCCATCTATGCAAATTTTGATTTTAGATTCTCAATTATCAAGCTTCAGATACAATTTAAACAAAAACTTCTGAGTGGAAAAGATTCAGCATGAGAATCTCTACAATTAATGTTCAGTAGCATTTTCAAAAATAAAATCAAAAATAAGCTCGAAATTCGAGAAAATGTGATTATCCAATTGCAAACTGTTGGCAACTGTTGATTCTATTAAATGATTCACTATGAAGAGATAGCAGACCTCGTGCGTCTACAGTGTTATTGCCCTGTCACCAGCTGGCTCAAATCTTTGAATAGTAGACTTGAGATGCGCGAGAACACTAGCGTCAGGTGATCAATTTTCATAACGGCAAGGAAAGTAGTGTGAGTGCGCCACACCAGATTTTTTGACTAAGCACTTGACCAATATTTCACACCATTCAGACTTGTGTAACACTAAGTAATGTTCTGTGAGAAGTCTGCGAACAGTCTTTCCCATTTGCGCTAACCCTTTCAATGACACATGTTCTGATAAAACGCCACTCCCTGCATTATTATCAGTGTACGGATGTTTCTCATATCGACCCCACCTTCACATTTAACCGATAATAGACAGACCTGGTACTTGAAATCGCAATCAAGAGTGTACTCTAGTGAGATTCACTAAAAACTGTCAGCATTGTTTGTATCGAAGGCATCGATATTATCCTTGAGGAAAGCTGGCAGTATTCCAACAAAAGAAGAAGAAGAAGAAGAAAAAGAAGAAGAAGAATGAGGAGGAGAGGGTGAGGAAGAAGAAGAATGAGAAGGTGAGGGTGAGGAAGAAGAAGAAAAAGAAGAGGATGAGGGAGAGGAAGAAAAAGAAGAAGAAGAAGAAGAAGAATGAGAAGGTTAGGAAGAGGAAGAAGAAGAAGAGGAAGGAGAAGGAGAAGAAGAAGAAGAAGGAGAAGAAGAAGAAGAAGAAGAAGAAGAAGTGAAGGAGGGAAAGAAGAAGATGAAGAAGAAGAAGAAGAATGAGAATGAGAGGGTGAGGAAGAAGAAGAAGGAGAAGAAGAAGAAGAAAATAATATTTTTCAATTTCATTGGTGATGAAATAAATTTATTGAAATAAGGTCATAGAATGAATAAGAAGAATAATTTCATCATAGTATCTTCTTATTCTGGTGTTGCGTATTCTAGTTTAGACGAATCTTATAATAAATAAATATACTTTTCAATTTCGCTGATAATGAAAAAAATTGGAATGAGGCCATAATAAGAATGAATTTCATCATAGTATCATCTTCTTTTGGTTTTTCGTATTCTAGTCTAGAGAAATCTTATAATAAATATAATATTTTTCAATTTCACTGACAATTAAATAAATTGAAATAAAGTCATAATAAAAATAAATTTCATCATAGTATCTTCTTATTTTGGCATTGCGTATGTTTATCCAGAAAAATCTTATGCTTTTATAGTGAGAATGACGTTAAATCATCAGCATCTTTTATGGATACATTAACACCAATGCTTCTCTTCCACCCAGTGGTTCATCATTATTATTATTTTATTGATTGATTATTTGACATAAACTGGTCTCCTAAGGAGATGCTAAAATTTGAAACTGAATAAATAAATAAATGTTGATTTCCAGAATATAAAATTAAACTACTACATCTATTACAGAAAATATTAGATAGTTTACAATTACATACAATTATTAGTTTCATAAATTTCTTATAATATGTCTTCCACATGTTTGTTTTCTGAGTGGAAATTGACCTACTCCACTATGGCATATCTTGTTCTAGAGTAGGTTCACAGTTGAGGACCAACCTCCAAATAGTATAGATGATAATTAACAATTATTGTATCATCGTATTTATGAAAATCATCATCATCATCATCATCATTAGTATTCTGCCCTACATGATTCTTTCTCCATTTCTCTCTGTCCTGTGCTATTCTCTTCTGCATGAAGTATTTTCCCTCCTCACTGTCATCATCAATTATTTCAATATACTTTTCGCCACACTGCACAGAAAGCAGCTGTTTTCCAGTCCCTACGTAGATCTGGAAGACATTGTTTGCAGACGACTCTCGTCTGACGTCAGAACAGGTTTCTTTCCGGCCTAGGCCGGAAAGAGTACCCTTTCCAGCCGCTAACATGGAACTAAGAAAGGTGATCAAAAAACAGCTGATCAAAAAACTTTTCATTATTTGTGTTCATTATTCAATAATTAAAACATTTATAATAATATCATCTTATTGTCATTTGAGAGAATAAAAAAGTATAAACTCAACCTCTCACATAATTGAACATCATCTGTTAGGCTATTTAGACAAATCAGAATAAAAAATGAAAATACTTGGACAATTTCCTGATATTCAGATTACCTCAGATTTGCTAGAGCTATCACCTTCCACTTCTGCTTTCGGAAGTGCTTAGTAAACAACTATTCTCATATATATATATATATATATATATAATATATATATATATATAATATATATATATATATATATATATTGTGTGTGGCGAAAAATAGCGTTAGCACCACGGGCAAAAATGTTTTTCCGGCTCTCAATCTTTTCTAGTCCTCGGCCTACGGCCTCGGACTTGAAAACCGATTTCGAGCCGGAAAAATCTCATTTTCTGCTCTAGGTGCGAAATATACTATTATGAAAATAAATATAAATTCTTGCTGGTCTTTCAGTTTATGCTGAAGTCATCAAGAATGAAAACTTTGTATTATCTTTCAACCCCTCATCATCAAATAATCTTGTACTATTTGTAGAAAGTTGCCTTTGTAAATGAATGGATGTATAAATGAATGTGTTCAGTCTGTGGCCGAGCCTGTACTACACTGAGAATATAATATATTCACTTACAATATAAGAAAATAGTCATATTGTACTGTAAGCATTGTGATTTCAGTTTTGAGGTGAAATGAAAACGATATTGTCAGTTCCATATAATTTATTTTAGCCAAACTCAAGTTTCAATGCACTAACAGTAAGGTCTTTAGTCCATCTTCAGTAGTCTTTTCAGGTTAGACTTCTTCGGCTAAAATAAATTATGTGGAACTGACAATATCGTTAGATTCTACCTTAATATGGAGAAATTCCACAATATCTATGTTCATAGTGTAAATTTCAGTTTTGTTATTCGGAAAAATTTGTTGATGTATTGTTGAATGGATTGAATGAAGGATATTGTCAACAATACTACTAACAAATTTTTCCAAATAACAAAACTGAAATTTACACTATTAACAAAGATATTGTGGAATTTCTCATCTTATAGTATGAAATTTCATCTTATAGTATGAAATTTCATCTTATAGTATAAGAATCTTTATAACCTCCAAATCAGTGAAAATTCCTATGATTTTCGTTCAAATGATGGATAAATTCTCAAGTTCTCACAATAAATTCGAATAGTTGAATTATACTGGAACAAATCTGTGGATCCAGAAGTATGCTAGTATGGTAGCAGTTGAAGAAAATTTATGGACTGAGCTGAACGCTGATATTCAGCAAATGCACTCTTTATGACTCATATTCCGATAGAATAGAAATGAGTTCATTGAAATATTTTTACAGCGAAACCTTGAGCGATAACTCATACCACTTGAGGAGTCGTGGTTGTGCTGAGAGAGAGAGAGAGTAGTACGTGAGCTAGAAGTTGAAAGTAACTCACAGGGCATGTTTCAGAAATCATTATTACTATTTTCAACGCCATATTTGTGAACGTTGTGAATTCAGGAGGTGAAGAGAATTTTCTATTCTTATTCTTCTTCATCTTTTACTTCATTTCTCTTCATTCTTTTTCTCTCTCACTTCTTTACCAGTTTCCTTTTTCCCAACCATTCTCACACTTCTTCTTTTCACATTCATCTTGCTTTTTCCGTTCTCCTCAATCTTTTTTCCAAGTTTCGTGGGAAAAGATAAATTAAATGAAAGAATTTATCCATCAATAAATATAAGTATATAGAAATTTGTATCATCTTTTTACTCTGTATAATTTCCTTTATCGTATTTAGTTTCTTGTTAATTATTATTATCTTTTAATAAAGTAGTAAGTTAGCTGAATTATATTGTATCATCCGCTTCTCATTAATTATTCTATATTTTGCTCAAAACAGCAACTCGTGTCTACACACAGGTTTTACACCTATGTAGGCACATTTCCATGTGAAATTACAACCCAAATTATAATATTATTATAACTGTCACATTGTAAATCATTAGGTATGATAGTATAATAAACACGTTTTGTATCATTTTTGATTTGTATATTGTTTAATTTAAAGCTCTGTATGTAACATTTATAATCTTAGAAAGATTTGGAAATAAACTTATTTTTGACTTGACTTGACTTGAAAATTGAATAAATGAATGAATGTATTGATAAATTTATAAAATAGAATTATAGTTCCCTTTTGTGAAATTAATAGACTAATAGATTGAAAGTAAAAAATTATTATTAATTTCTTTAAGAAAATCTATTTTTTTAAACCTGAAGATCACTGAAACTAGTTGTTGTAATTTGTATTTTTCATCTATATTTTATCAATTTCAAAAAAGGGTTCTTTGATTCTATTTTATAAATAGAAATAAGTAGCCCTGAATTCATACGTATTAATTGAATAAAAACACAAATGTGTCGTCAAATTCTACACTGTTGTTTTATTTAGTACTCGACCAAGGTTAGTGTAGAATTTGACAACATATTTGTGTTTTTATTCAATTATGGAACGGTCATACGTATTAATAAATAAAAATATATTAATGGAATCTTAAAAGTTCTACTTCACATCTTTCCCATTCTTCTTCATCCTCTTCTCTCCTTATCTTTCTTCTTTCGCTCTCCATATTATATTTACGACTTCTTTTCTATATATCACCTTCTTCATACCGGTACTTAATTGTTTTCTCCAGTTTTTGAACTAGCTTAAGGAGTTCTCACTTTAGACTTGATATTAGTCAGTGTTATTAACTCTGCAGAACTATTCAATGCATAAAGGTTATTAAGCATTAATCATTAATGCAACATGTTTTTGAACAAAAATTCAAAATCCGTAACTTCTTGTTCCATGTTGAATAGATGTGCAACTCTATTCTTTTTCAAATATTTTCTCACATGGATGCAGAAGACGAGACATGTTGAGAGAAACAAAAAAATATGCTGAGATTACACAGTTATCCTGTCTTCTGTTTATGTGAATGTGCAGTTGTTTTGCAACTCATAAAGAGAGAGAGAAAGGGAAAAGAAACAAACAATGGAAAATGTTTTTAATGGCGGTTACACGCATGTAACATAATTTCAATGTTTTCTCATACGTGCGCTGACAAGCTGCAAGAAGAGATGGATGAGAATTATTAGCAGCTATGAACAAAGAAGAAGAGGAGGAAGTAGATGATGGAGTAGGAGAAAAACTGGAAGGTGAATGGAAAGAAGTGGGATACTATGGTGAAGTGCATGGTGGAGGAAGAGTTTGGAAGATGGAGAAGAACGAAGCGAGTTTGAAATAATAGAGCAGGTTGACGATGAAGAAGAGGATGAACAATAAGAAGCAGAAACTGAAGATGGAGAAATAGAAGAAGAAAATGAACTACAGTAGTGCTGAGAGAAGAAGGAGAAAGGAAGAATAAGGAAGAGGTAGAAGACGAAGGAAAAGAAAAAAATGAAATAATGCTTGGACGAGATCGATAGTAGAACGGTAGAAAAAGATTAGAAGATTGAGAAGGAGTAGAATAAGACGGAGGAGGAAAAGAAGAAGTAGTACAAGAAGAGGAAGGAGAAAAAGCTGTAGAAGGGAAAGTGGAAGATATAGTTGTAGTGGATGAAGTAGAAGAAGAAAATGTAGCTGGAGCAGATAAAAGGTAGAAGGAGTAGAAGAAGAAGGAGGAGGAAAAGAAGAAGTGGTACAAGAAGAGGAAGGAGAAGAAGCTGTAGAAGGGAAAGTGGAAGATTTAGTAGTAGTGGATGAAGTAGAAGAAGAAAATGTAGCTGGAGCAGATAAAAAAGAAGATGAAGATGGAGAAAAAGATGGAGAAGAAAACGTGGAAGATATAGTAGAAGTAGATGAAATGGAAGAAAAGGAAGGAGCAGGAGGAGAGGAAGTAGAATAAAAAAAGAAGAAGGAGAAGAAGAAGAAGAAGTAGGAGGAGGAAGGCAAGAAGTGTCAGAAGAATATGAAGGTACAGAAATAAAATACTTCAAGATTCAAGTAAGTGATAACAGAAAAATTGAATTGTATAGTTGATAGAGTGAAGAAATATAGAGAGACGAGTGTGAGACTTGCGAGAAAGTTCTCATAATAGTTGAATGACCGACCCCCCGTGGGAAATAACAAATTAGCAAGCCATAACAATAATAATGCAACTTTCAAGTTGTATAAGTGCACAATATAGTTGCTGCATTCTGCAATAATTATAACTTGAAATTTACGATTTGTGGAGCTCATTATATTTCAATCAATTAAATATTTCAATATATCTGTATTACGGTTTAGAGATTCAATTTTTTTAATTGCTTATCAGAACTTAGTTTTTTAGGACTTCTCTTGAAGAATCAATTATTTCAATTGTTTGTTGATTCTTCGTTTTCAAGTACTCCTCATAAAAAATTCAATAATAAATTAATAACAAAAGTTAACGAAAGAAGCTTTACAGGGTTAGGCCTATCATATAGCCCATTCTGAACGGCTTATAAATGGAGTACACAGTACGGCAGATCGAGGTTTGACGCTCAGGGAATTTAAACTAAGATTTTTTATAAAAAATTGTTTTTATTGTGTACCTAGATGAATATTTCAATGTTAACATGCAGTCTATCTACATTTTTATGTGATGTATGATCTCTAATATAGTTTGCAATATTGACGTGGCCGACACAAATCGTAAAATGTTTGTCTGTGGCAATAAATTGATTTTATTTGATCAGTTTATTATATTATGTCAAAATAAATACATCTACAGCCCTAGGTGGGCTCCGAACTACCACTTTTAAGTGTTCCTGAGCCCCATAATTAGTCAGCCAAGTGTTATTTTCAGACAAAGCCTAACAAACAGCAGACTGTTGAGCAGTTGTACTACCAAATTACACACACAGATGGCGTTCAATTACATTACAAGGCTACGAAAACACGAAATAGGAACCTGCGTTACTGTACAGGTGACCCGAAATGTGTGCGAAAGTGTTGTTTTACTGTAATGTGTGGTGGTTTGGGGTGACTGAGGGGTTGCAGGGGGTCCAGGGGTGGTGTGAAATAGTTGAGTAATCCGGACTGGAATTCCAACGTTTACACCCTTAGCTCCTACATTCAGTCTTCCCGTTCTTGATCTACAAGATACCTTTCTTCTAAGTTTTCTCTGTTGTCGCCCTTACTAGGAGTTACTAGTGAGATATAAAGTCAGTTTAAAGTCAGTTATTCACGTTATAAAGTCAGTTATTCATGTTATAAAGTCAGTTATTCACGTTACAAAGACAGATATTCACGTTATAAAGTCAGTTATTCACATTATAAAGTTGGTTATTTACATTCCAAAGTCAGTTATTCACGTTATAAAGTCAGTTATTCACGTTACAAAGTCAGATATTCACGTTATAAAGTCAGTTATTCACGTTATAAAATCAGTTATTCACGTTACAAAGACAGATATTCACGTTATAAAGTCAGTTATTCACGTTATAAAGTTAGTTATTCACGTTATAAAGTCAGTTATTCACGTTATAAAGTCAGTTATTCACGTTATAAAGTCAGTTATTCACGTTACAAAGACAGATATTCACGTTATAAAGTTAGTTATTTACATTCCAAAGTCAGTTATTCACGTTATAAAGTTAGTTATTTACATTCCAAAGTCAGTTATTTACGGTATATAGTCAGTGGAAATGATAGAGGACTACTGTGTTATAGTAGACTACAGCTGTTCTAGTTTGAATGAAGACGGGATCATGAGGATCATGAATAATATTATGTTAGTGTGAATGAGAAGGATGGTGAATTTATGTTGCAATCGTGTCTCTCACTTCCTAGTCAATAGTATACTATTATGCAGATATTCACGTTATAAAGTCAGTTTAAAGTCAGTTATTCACGTTATAAGTTAGTTATTCACGTTATTAAGTTAGTTATTCACGTTGTAAAGTCAGTTATTCACGTATAAAGTCAGTTATTCACATTACAAAGACAGATATCACGTTATAAAGTTAGTTATTCACGTTATAAGTTAGTTATTCACGTTACAAAGTCAGATATCCACGTTATAAAGTCAGATATTCACGTTATAAAGTCAGTTTAAAGTCAGTTATTCACGTTATAAAGTCAGTTTAAAGTCAGTTATTCACGTATAAAGTCAGTTATTCACATTACAAAGACAGATATTCACGTATAAAGTCAGTTATCACGTTATAAAGTTGGTTATTTACATTCCAAGTCAGTTATTCACGTTACAACGACAGATATTCACGTTATAAGTCAGTTATTCATGTTATAAAGTCAGTTATTCACGTTATAAGTCAGTTATTCATGTTATAAAGTTAGTTATTTATATTCCAAAGTCAGTTATTCATGTTATAAAGTCAGTTATCACGTTATAAAGTCAGTATTCACGTTATAAAGTTAGTTATTCATGTTATAAAGTCAGTTTAAAGTCAGTTATTCACGTTATAAAGTTAGTTATTTACATTCAAAGTCAGTTATTCACGTTACAAGACAGATATTCACGTATAAAGTTAGTTATTTACATTCCAAGTCAGTTATTCACGTATAAAGTTAGTTATTCACGTTATAAAGTAGTTATTTACATTCCAAGTCAGTTATTCACGTTACAAGACAGATATTCACGTATAAAGTTAGTTATTCACGTTACAACGACAGATATTCACGTTATAAAGTCAGTTATTCACGTTACAACGACAGATATTCACGTTATAAGTCAGTTATTCACGTTACAAAGACAGATATCACGTTATAAAGTCAGTTTAAAGTCAGTTATTCACGTATAAAGTCAGTTATTCACTTTATAAAGTCAGTTATTCACGTATAAAGTTAGTTATTACATTCCAAAGTCAGTTATTTACGGTATATAGTCAGTGGAAATGATAGAGGACTACTGTGTTATGATTAGAGCTGTTCTAGTTTGAACGAAGACGGGATCATGAGGATCATGAATAATATTATGTTAGTGTGAATGAGAAGGATGGTGAATTTATGTTGCAATCGTGTCTCTCACTTCCTAGTCAATAGTATACTATTATGCAGAGTATTCACGTTCTACAGTTAGCCAGCTATTTTCTAACTTGGATCAGTTGCTATATTTTTTGTAATGTTCTACTATAACATTGAATTAGCAAATAGCAGGAGTTAGCGAATAGCTTTGAACATCGTGAATACCCCTATGGTGTCAGAAGTTAAGAGGAGTTGAAAATGTCGAGAAAAGTTTAAAGGAAAACACAAAGCAGCATCAAAGATGAATTTCACAAGAACGAACCTTGATTGCCGATTCTGAGCTACCAACGCCTTCTATATCTGGTAGCTGTGATGCAAGTTATTCCGGTATACCTGATATGATATAAATTGCTGATTTATAATTCATTTACTAGCAGTTAACCCGTGCTCCGCAAGTGTCTATTTTTAAACTTGAGAAACTGAAAACTTGAGGTAGGTACTGAAATATTGAACAATTGAAAATAGGCCTATACCAATCCTCGGTTAATCAAGAACTTATATGCAGGATTTCAAGTGTATCTGTCCAGTAGTTCAGACTAGATGATGTGTCAATAGTTATTTG
The DNA here is from genome assembly GCF_014356525.2 of Nilaparvata lugens. NCBI lineage: Eukaryota > Metazoa > Arthropoda > Insecta > Hemiptera > Delphacidae > Nilaparvata > Nilaparvata lugens. The sequence goes on along the minus strand of NC_052507.1, from coordinate 12,200,177 downwards.
TGCAACTAGTGCGCAAAGTAACAGTTTGCTGCACCGAAAGAAACGTTTACGCCCGAGCCGTAGGCGAGGGCTGAATGGTTTCTTGAGTGCAGCAGAGGAACTTTGCGCACGTATTTCACATTAAGTTTTTCCTACAGTTACCATTGAATATGAAAAGTGGGTAATTATGGGTAAAATTGCCTGAAATGCATCAAATGTTTTTCTGTGTAATTTTATTATTGATAAAAACCTTAATCCTAAAATCCTAAAGTCCTCGTTGTCCTTGGTTATAATATATAATAGTAATAATTAGCGCGTTGTGCTTCGTTGCACCTCTGCTCACTATAGCAGCCACAGCAGTCACTGTTACCAACTTCATTTTGATTTTGCTGCACTGTTGCTCCATATAACCTACTAAGTATTTTGCGTTGCCATGTTGCAAATCTGGAGTGCAGAAAAATTTTTCCCGCACTAGAGCGGAAAAGTGATTCTTTGCGTTCTGTAATCAGTGCAGCAATGGCCACTTTTCAACGTAACTGTAGGAAAACATAATTTTCCTATCCCATAAAATCACTTCACTTGAATGGGCTACTTTATTGGAAATAATAAAAACAATATAAAAACATGTACCCTTTCTATTCAAAACATTTTGAATCTTTGAAACATTAAAACGACTAGTTTCGGCCCACTTCAAATCAAACTTGAAAATGGACAAAGTAGGCCGAAACTAGTTGTTGAAATGTTTTAAATAAAAAGGGTAATACACTTTTTTATATTGTTTTTATTAATTATCCTATCCTGTACGTGTATAGGCCAGTTCTTTCTCCATTATTGTACAGATTGTAGTTATGGTAGTGATTGTGTAGTTATTATTAGAACAGTAGATACAAATAATGTCTACGCTACATGAAGTAGACAATTTGAGAAAGAAGAAAGGGTAGGAGACTATACTGTACAACATTAGAAATAGACCCATACGGGTAGCAAGACAACCAACACGTGGGCTTCTGATGGGGGGGTGTGAAGGTTCCACAAATCCCCCAGGGGGGAACCACACCCCCAACAGTAGTCACGTATTAGGTCGCACTATCACGTCCACGTAAGAGGGAGAAGAAGATGGAAAACAACAAGAATTGGAAGAAGAAGGAGAACAAGGGAAAGTGGGTCACAAAGGGAATGAATGGAGGGAATCTGCCGCATTTATTCGTCCCTGTATACGCTACAGGGATAGATAACTCACTCTTTCCCCACTCCCTGTAGCCACTGAATGAGGGGACACTTTTATCGCTCAGAATGGAGCAACAGTGTGACAGCCGTTGAGACAATGAAGTCCCAAGATTTGGTGACTGTTTGACGGTGAAGTTCAAATCAAATCAATTTATTTCCCTGATTGTTATATACAAAATGAGAGTAACAATCACAAGTAATATATATTATATACTGTTTTAAATGTGCTCTTGTAATTGACACTTTATTCATTAAAAGTTTACATTGAACAAGATAAAAATGGAATAAAACATCATGTTTTTTGAACGTATCTCATAAAACTCCAACTTCAACTAGTTATTTAAAAACGTTTTCAACTAGTTATTTAAAAACGTTCGTTGCTAAAACAGTCGCCTTGACAACCGTGCTCACATGCTATCCACGTAGGGCTAGCCTTTAGTGAGGTCCACGTTATAATGGCAGTAGAGAAAGATAGGATAACAACGTTGCCGTCCCTCTGTCTTGTCAATGACTTCTACAGACGGTAGCTGATACAGCTTTATTGATGTAATATCAACTGTTAATCCTCGTTAAAATAATGAATTATATTTTATTAAGCAAGAAATTATATTTTTTCAATGATTTCTTAATGAATTTTCATAATTAAGATGAAATATTTTGTTAATAAATTATTAATTCCACATTGTTAAAAGACGATCATATATGTAATGACTTGTGTAATTTCATCATGACGTAGCCTATACAAATTGTAATTTGTCTTTGGATATAAATGGATTTAGATTTGATTTGATTTGAGGCAACAGAGCGAAGCGAGAGAGAGATAGCGCTATCCACTTTTGTTGAATGATGGACAAGGATAGCAATACCATCTCTAATCAAACACTGCCATTATAACGTGGACCTCACTTTAGTAGGTAATTCGTGCTCTGCAAGGATCTTATTGAAATCTTGACAAACTGAAAACTTGATCTACTGAAATCTTGAAGGATTGAAAATAGGCCTATAACCATGCTCGGTGAATTAAGAAACTATATGCAAAATTCAAGTTAATCAGTCCAGTAGTTCATGCGTCATTTTAGAATTTCCTATTCTCTATATGTATAAGCCAATTCCTTCCTTCATTATTATCATTATTATATATTAGCAGGTAACCCGTGCTTCGAATGGGTCTAATAAAAATCTTGACAAACTGAAAACTTGATGTACCGAAATCTCGAAGAATTGAAAATAGGCCTATATAACCATCCTCGGTGAATTAAGGATCTATATGCTAAATTTCAAGTTAATAAGATCAGTAGTTCAGACGTGATGATGCGTCATTTGTGAATTTCCTGTTCCCTACATGTATAAGCCAATTCCTTCCTTTATTCCTCCACTTTTTTGGACTAATTTTTTATCAAAATTCATGAATGGAATAATAAGGGATATGAGCCTGTTTTTCCAGTTCCAATCATTTTATGATTTATGTTTTATCATTAATTTTATGTTTTATCATTGTTGAATAAATAAATGAATAAATTATCTTATAGATTACAGATAAGGAAACTCCCTACAAGACTACAGGTCTGTGTATAGGATGGAAAGTGGGTTGACAAGGGAAAATAAGCACTTTTTGTGTAGTTGAGAAGTTGATATTGAGGTAATTATTCATATTGAATGAAAAAGACTGAGAAATTGTCAAAAACCACGGATTTATTGATAATTAGAAAGACCGGTTTCGGTTATTACATCATTGTCAATCTCTCATAACCTCAGTGGTTGTTCTTACATCTGTTTTATTGAATGACTTTGATTGGTTGTTTTTTTGAATGACTTTGATTCATAACCTCAGAGGTTATGAGAGATTGACAATGATGTAATAACCGAAACCGGTCTTTCTAATTATCAATAAATCAGTGGTTTTTGACAATTTCTCAGTCTTTTTCATTCAAAAGGAAAATAAGAAGGAACACAGGGGAAAGGAAATAGAGGATTCTTATGGAGGAGAAAGTAGATAACTTAATTGAAAGAGTGGAGAGAACTAGAGAATGAGGACTAGACAAGATGACAAAGAAATAGAAGATGGATAACTCAATTGAAGGAGTGGAGGGAACTAGAGAACGAGTACTAGAGATAAGTGAATAATTTAATTGAAGGACTAGAGATATATTGAGAATGAAGAATGTGAAGATGAGAGGAAAATTAGAAGGCAATGGGAAGATGGTGAAAAGAAAAGGGAGGAAAAAAGGAAAAAATAAAGTTCAAGTTTCATCAAACGAAAACCATCAAGGTTAAAAGAGAAGTAGAAAGCAACTTCCATACAGACAGTGACTGTCGCAAAAGAAAATCACGTTCCTTATTCAGTTGCTTTGCTCACTTTTGAGGGGGTTGCTTCACCAAATAAAGGGTGGGGTAGGGTGTTTGGAGGGGGGGGGAGGCAGTTGAATAATGTACACAACTCTCACTTTGCGCAGTGGTCTCGAAATATGGAGGTCCTTGGTCCTTCGTTTTTGTCCTTGACACAGTATCCTTCTCTGGTCCAGTCCGAGTTTCCTTTTTCTTCGTCATCCTCCTTTTCATCCCTTACCTCCTCCTCCTCCTCCTCCTCCTCCCCTCCTCCTCATCCACCACCTCTCTTTCTTGTGCTGCTCCTTTGAAAGTTTAATTTTGCTTTTGAGTCAACGAGGCTCGAAGTCTAAGCCAGCTAGGCTAGCTATCATACGCGATGTGCTTTTCTATCTCACAAATTTTTTGAACATATTTCACTTTGAATTTTCATAAGAAAATCCACTTATTCTAATTTAATTTCAAGTTCCACTCAGAATTTTCTGTACTACTAGTACACTTAGCTGTACTCGACTATGATTTGTTACAATGGACCCCTCAATAAACTTGTAGTCTGAATAAAACAAGTTTCAACTTGAACAAAATATTATCCTTGCTGCCAAATTGTGCGAAATTTAAATTTCTTCTTGCAAGCCCATATGACTGGATGTATTCAATTTGATAACTCTACATCGACTGTGTTATCAAATTGGATATATCCAGCCTTAGGGGTTTTCATGAAAAAAATTGAGTTTCGCAAAATTTGGCAACATGGATATTTTGTCCTAGTCTTTACTTACTTTATTTAGAGTATAATATTGTGAAAACAAAATTTATTCCAACATGGAAGACTGGAAGAATGGAATCGAGTTAAATGAAGCTCAATGATTGGCTTTAGCAGATCAGGACATCCAGAATTTCGACATTAACTATATATTACACTATAGTTCGTATAGTAGTTCAATTAGACATTATCCATCAATGATTGATTAATTTGATCAAAATCAAAACAAAAAATACGTTGATAAAAACCCAACACTGTAATTTTCAAAACAGTATATCCAAGAAATAGTACTAAAATGCTACAATGATTCTCAATAATTATTACCATAGATAAAGGATAAGCATAAGATAAGCTATATTTCTTGTCTCTGTTATTACTTAAGTCAATTTTAAGCTCAATGTAGGCAGAGAGAAGATAAAAGAAGACTTATATTTCGTCTCTGAATTAACGTTATTTCCTTATTTTAATTTTTTGACATTTCAAGTCTCTCCAATTAGTTAGTTTTATCAATCTGTATTGAATTGAGTATGAAGATGACACTATGAATTATTTGAAAATTGTATGATTCCTTTCAATCATCGCAGTGTCATATGCATTTTGTTTAAATGACTGTAAGATGTGGAAGTTTGGAATCTATGAGAAAGAAAATTGGAACTGGAAGATGAGATTATTCCGTTAATGACAGAAAGTATAACATGTAATCCATGTATACATGAAAGTATACATGTAATCATGTAAAAGATTATAGAATATTAAACTCCTAATTCTCTGGTTTCTTATCCATTGAGATAAGAATGAGCACTTAATTGATGTGAAATAACAAATTCCTCCATAGATATGAATCATGAATCAATATTTCGCTTGCAAAATATACCGTGATATTTCTCGTTTGAATTCGCAACGAACTAGATTAAAATTCAGCCATTTCGAGGCACTAATTTCCCACAAGCACTTTGCCGGCTGAAAACTTTCAAACACAATGAATAATTTGAAACCAATGTTTCTAGAAGTTTTTTCTGCGAACAATTTCCTAGAGGAAAAGAATAATGGGAGGGTGGAGTAGGATACCCACTCTTTACAGCCTATTAATATGTAAATTGTTTGCATATTAGGTACTAATCTATTGGGATGGGCTGAACTAACACAGAAATAGCTCAGCGAAAACGGAGAGGAGAATAATTAAAAAAGGAAAAACAGAACAAAAGTAGAGGCGAGGAGGAGAAGGAGCCGGAGCAGGTGGTGGAGAAGAACAAGGAGGAGAAGCAGGAGGAGGAAGAGGAGAAGGAGCAGGATGAGGAGGAAAAAGAGGAATAAAAAAGAATATGATGAATAATAATGATATCGCTTGTAAATGGATTGGAGAGAAGATTTTCATTAGACGTGTATGCAAAAGGTAAAAATGATATGTATGGAGCCTGATGATTATAATCATTATTCTAATGATGATTATGATGTCCATTGTTTATTTTTGACTTGGTTCGTAAAATTCTCTCGGAAGTTTAAAGGCGTATCCCCTTTTATGTATGGGATACAATGGTTGTATCCCAAGACTGATTACATAAAGAAGTTTGTTAATTTTTGACGCGCAGTGACTAGTCTGATGTTTCATTATTATGTGAATATTCTAGTGGTAATTCAGAGCACTTGGAAACAATAGAATTACATGCCCGCATGTTAGAAATGTAGACGAACATCATATAATGTAGCTCCTGATAACTCTTGAAAATGAAGAAGGTATATTCACATTTTGAGTGTTTTGACAAGGCATTTTGGCAAGATTCAGTTTCGACGTTTTTCGACTCAAATTAAAAGGTATATTCAAATGTTGAGTGTTTTGACAAGGCATAGAAGATAGTATGTTCAGTTTCAAAGTTTTTCCACTCAAATTAATAATTTGAATATAGATAATTTCTTATGTAGATCATGTGCAGTGTGGAAGGCTGAATAATGCATGTTCTTTCAAGTCTGAGTGACGCCTAGGTACTCAGGAGATTACACATTATAGAATGATATAGAATATATTAGACTTAGAGAATATAGTCCAATATTCTTGGGAATGTAATTTATATCCAACCTGTACTCTGTACATTCTATATTTTCTGGCCGTATGGGATAATTTAAGTCTCTAATTATTGTTTCATTCCAGTTGAGTTGGATCAAATTAATTTCAAGTGTAATTGGTTAACTTTATTGGTTATCTTCCATATTCTACACATATACTTACACTTATTCATTCTGTGCTCTATATACATTCTACACTCTCGGGCCGTATTCCCTGTTTATCAAATAATACATTATATCAAATTATGGGATAGTTCAAGGTTTCAATTGTACTAGTTTAGTTAAGTTGGATCAAATTTAATTCCTTGCGAAATATTAGTTCACTCTACATGAAGTTCATGTAAATATCTACACTCTCGAACCGTATTCCCTGTTTATCAAATGATACATAATATTAGTTATGGAATAATTCAAGGCTTTTATTGTACTAGTTTAGTTAAAATTGATCAGAAATTTAATCTCATGCTGAATATTGATTCACTCTACATGGAGTTCATGTAAATATCTACACTCTCGAACCGTATTCCCTGTTTATCAAATGATGCATTATATTAAATTATGGAATAATTCAAGGTTTTTATTGTACTTGTTTAGTTAAAATTGATCAGAAATTTAATCTCATGCAAAATATTGGTTTACTCTACCGTCAATTTCATTCAAATATCTGTTAGATCCAACCATCAATAAAATGGAATACATGCAAGTCTATAAAATTTTAATCACAGGATAATTTCACACTAAATGTTGGCTCCTGTAAAGCTTTGTCTATTAAACCCCAATAACAAAATTAGATTGTTCATAAAATAGTATTCACTCCATATTGCACAATCATATAAGGCTATTAAACCCTAATTACAAGCGTATTATATTTGCTCATAAAACATTAGTATCCAAGCTACAAAACTATTATCTTTTCTAGGGCCCAATGATTTGAACCCTAATCATCATATAATATCCAAATAGAATAATTAATAGAGAATTATAGAGACGATGAGGCTCGGAACAGGCAATGATGCCTTAACCGTGAAAGGAATAATAAGAATAATTGATATCAATTCATAATATGAATATTATACCTAATATAATATTGTAATATTCATAGTATCCTATGATATAATTTCCCTATCAAACTCAATTAGAACCTTGAAAGCATAAACCTCATTTAGCAGCACTCATTTAATGCACTGCATTAAGGACGATTCTAACTTGTTTTATTCCCATGCAAAACATAGGATTCTATATCCAGTTCCAGTATTGTCAATTAACCTAAATCTCCTGTGGAATTATCTTTGAATTTGAAACCTTTCCATGATAAATTAACGAGACTCCACTGTACATTTTATCATTCACTAGAACTGGAATCTGGGTGAATTTAGTTTGATATTGTGTCCATCAAACTGTATGCATTCAGTGGAAGAGTAACGTAATTTTGATTTTGTACTAGATGAGAATGGTTATTTTTGGATGTTTGCAACCGTACTGCGTTTAATATAATAGGACGTGTACTCCATTTATGTACACGGTGCACAGGTGAAGTTTTTAAGTTAATTAAGTAATTAAGTGCGATCGTTAGACGAGTTTCTGACCAGTCTACAAGAGAGAGTGTGTGTGAATGGGAGGGGAGACGTCAGGTTTCATGCTCCTGAAAAAGAGCAAAAAAGGAGATAAAATAGCCAGTACACCCCGTAATGGGAGTAAAACGAATTAGCCTGTCCAGTCACGTAATCTAGTCCGTTGTCAGAGTGTCAGGAGTCATGACTCCAGAGTCAAGAGTCAGGATTGTGTGCTCAGTTAAATGGGGAAGTTGATTGTTAGAGTCACGCGTCAAGAGTCTCGGATTTGGAGTCAAGAATGGGGGAAATACGTCGGTAATAATTATTATTAGAGCATTGTCTGGCGCTTGAAATTGAGCCTTTTACTAAATTAACACGTCAGAGTGATGGCCTGTTATTGGATGGCGGAATTAGCCAATGGGCTTGCAGTAAACTCGCAAATGGAAACTGTCCAGTTAGGAGAATGGACTGGAGTGGGATTGACGTTAAAATTAAGATTAGAACTAGATCAGATTTGAATGAGATTTCAATAGTGTATAATCTACTTTGAAGCACTGTAAGATTTCTTTTGTCATAATCATTCGATTTCAGCTGTTTTACATCCATGAAATCAATCCGGTAAACAGCTGATTGTAGAACAAATAAGCATATGATTCTCATTACAGTATACTATACTGTAATAAAATCATATTTTTTCTTTACAGTCGAGTATGTTTCTTAGTTCCGAATTAGGAACGGCAAAACTGGTACGAAAACCGCCTTTTAGCGCTCCAGGTGGAAATTTTGTCAACTACAATCAAGAATTCCTGATTCGAAACTTGTGAACTAGGTTATGTTTTTTAGTCCAGGCGCTGGCTTACATTGAGCATACATGAGAGAGGCAGAGAATTTGACTTTGGATTATTGTTAGGGGTCTTTATGTATATGAAACTCGATGTCGTCACGTCCCAGGGTGGTCGACAGCTGGGGGTAGGGGGGTAAGTTGTAAAAAACGCGCGTTTATAAAATCGCCTGTCCTGCAGTTACTGTTCATAGTACAGCTTTTAATTTTTTCTCAATATTATGTACACATAACTGGCTTTCATGTGGTCTTATACATTTTTGCGATAAACCGCATAGTTTTTTCGTAAAAAATAAAATATCTCGAAAAATGTATTTTTTTATTATGGACTTTTTGTTATTTCTCGAATATTCAAGTAATTAGCCGACTAGAGGAAAAGGCTCCCAAAAACGTTGTAGGCCGTTTCTTGCTGAATCCAATGATATATATAGTTGAGGGTTACGATCATAGATGCGGCGGTGGGAGGGGGATAAGTAGCACTGTACGCTGCGGCGCGGTCCTCCACCTGATTAATGCGCGTAATGGCCTGTCTATCGCATCGCTCCTACTAGTCTATGCATTCAAATTATGTATTTCAGGAACGCTATCTTATGTATTTTCGGTCGCTGAACACGATTTATCAACTCTCAAGCCTTAATAATTGAATTCTCATCATAAATACTAATTATGGTCAAAATTACAAACTTCATCTCATTATCATATTTATGATTACATTGTAATGATAAACCATCCTGTTAGGAATCCTAATGTGTTCTCAGTCGATAAAAAACTAATATTCCATTAGGAGAGAATAATTATTCGATTTAGTTCAATGATCACGTTGGAATTGCGAAAGTCAAGTAATGGAGTAAGTTAAACAAATAATATAGACTACCCCATATAGAGCACTGTGTAACAGGAGTAAAATATTTTCTTTATATAAATTTACAGTTGAAGCACAAATAATGCCAATTAATCCCATGTGATATGACTAAATATTTGATTACAAAGGAAATACATCTCTATACATATATGAATATTATCTTTATTCTATCGTAATATATTTCTTAGTTTCCTTGCAGAATGAGATGAAGTTTCTAATTTGAGCATAATTAGTATATTATGATGAGAATTATCAATTATTAAGGCTTGAGAGTTGATAAATCGTGTTCAGCGACCGAAAATACATAAGATAGCGTTCCTGAAATACATAATTTGAATGCATAGACTAGTAGGAGCGATGCGATAGACAGGCCATTACGCGCATTAATCATGGTGGAGGACCGCGCCGCAGCGTAACAGTGCTACTTATCCCCCTCCCACCACCGCATCTATGATCGTAACCCTCAAACTATATATATCATTGGATTCAGCAAGAAACGGCCTACAACGTTTATTGGGAGCCTTTTCCTCTAAGTCGGCTAATTACTTGAATATTCGAGAAATAACAAAAAGTCCATAATAAAAAAATACATTATTCGAGATATTTTATTTTTTTTACGAAAAAACTATGCGGTTTATCGCAAAAATGTATAAGACCACATTGAAAGCCAGTTATGTGTACATAATATTGAGAAAAAATTAAAAGCTGTACTATGAATAGTAACTGCAGGACAGGCGATTTTATAAACGCGCGGTTTTTACAACTTACCCCCCTCCCCCACAAGCTGTCGACCACCCTGGGACGTGACGACATCGAGTTTCATATACACTAAAGACCCCCTAACAATAATCCGAAGTCAAATTCTCTGCCTCTCTCATGTATGCTCAATGTAAGCCAGCGCCTGGACTATATAGAATGCATGTAGTAATGTCAATACAAGCAGGTAATGTTTTCTGTTTCTCAATTATTCTTTTCTATATTACTATGACAAAAATAGAGTAAGTTACTTGGACGTGAATGTCTTTTGCAGTGCTCGAATGAAATTCTAGTCTCGGCTAATCGCCTCGACTAGAAACATCATTCTCGACTGCAAAAGGCCTCTTCCCACCCTTATGACCTAAGATACTATATTTTATTTTATAAAAATATTATACAATAAGGGCCTTTGGCACAGTCAAAGCTTAAACTCGATTTAATCAGCTGGTTGCTTAAACTAAAAAATGAAACACATTATAACAAACTAGACTTGATACGGATTTAATCCAGTTTAAAATGAAATTTAGTTTAAACTGTCACTGTGCAAAAGGCGCTAAGTCAATTATCTTGCTGGACGATTGAGATAGAAGATAGATAGATTGAGATAGTAGAGTATCGGTGGTAGAAGAAATAAACTAGGAGGATGAGACTGTGTAGAAGAGGAGGAGTGGTGGGAGGAGAAAGGAGATAGAAAAGAAAAGTGGAAGGGGGAAAACGTTTAGAGTGAGATGGAACAAGTAACAAAAATAGACAGCGCAAAGATTTGACAGTGTTGATAAGTGACTGAGCCTTCGGCTTCGTGTAAATAATACCTTGTAATGAAAAAGAAGTAGATAGCAGAAGAAATGGAGAAGGATGGGAAGAAAATGAAGTTGGAAGAAGAAGAAGAAGAAGAAGAAGGGGTGAGGAGGTGGAGAAGAACAAGTAGAACAAGTAGAAGAAGGGTGAGGAGATGAAAAAAAGGAAGAAGAAGATTTAGAAGAAGGGGGAGGAGGTGGTGGAGAAAAAGAAGAAGAAGAAGGAGGAGGAGGAGGTGGAGGTGGAGGAGAACAAGTAGAAGAACAAGAGCAAGAACGAGTAGAACAAGTAGAAGAAGGGTGATGAGAAGAAGGGAAGAGGAGGAGGAGGAGTAGGAGGAGGAGGAGGAGAAGAAAAAGAAGGAGGATAGAAGAGGAAGAAGAAGAAGAGGAAGAAGAAGAAGAAGAGGAAGAAGAAGGAGAAGAAGAAGAAGAAGAAGAGGAGGAAGAAGAAAACTGAGAAAAGGAAGAAGTAGAAGAAATATTTTGCGTGACTGACAAAGATCGCCTGCCAACTCAGTACAGAAGTTGGAAGAGAAGTCGAAGAAAAATTGAAGTGAATGAGGACATGAATAAGAAGAAGGAGGGGGTGAAAAAGAAGAAGATGATGAAGAAGAAGAAGAAGAAGAAGAAGAAGAAGAAAAGGAGGAAAAATAAGAAGAAAAACAAGAAGAAGAAGAAGGGGATGAAAAATAAGAAGAAGAAGAAGACGAAGAAGAAGAAGATTAAGAGGGGAAGGAGGAAGAAGTAGGAGAAAAAGCGGGAGATGGAGGAAGGATGGAAGAGAAGAAGGGTTGTCAGATTAGCATGAATATATGTCAAACTGTCATACAGTGGAAGTGAAGCTGTCATAGACGTATTATTACTATTATTATTATTATTGGTGAGTCGCCTCTATTTACGGCTCCACTGAATTCATAGAAAACAAACCTACAAGACGTCATAGCAACTTGGCGATAATTCAGAAAACAGAGTAAAATGTGGAGAGAAGGACTGAAGATGTGGTAAAATGAAAATAAAACCATAGAGAAACGATAGCATAAGTTACGCTAAGTTACGCATGAACTTACGCTATTGTTTCTCTATGATAAAACTGAGATAGATTGACTAGATAAACTCAATTTAACAAATCAAATCAAATTTATTCTCTTCAAAATAGACTTTTTACAAAATTTATGCATATTGCACAGCACAACATTTAATACAGTACTACTACAACATAACATAAAATTCATAAGCATAACATAATAAAGATTATAGTAACAATAGTAACAATTTGTTGCTCTGTACAAAATACAGAATATGACAGTAATGAGAAATACCCTTACATAGGCTATTGCCTGTGAGTAAGGGTGAATCTGGATTAAATGATTAAGATGAAACTTGTATGAGAACTTAACAGGTAAGGATAGTAAAGAAATAAAGAGATTTGAAATTTAGTTTATCTTATTGAAAAATAGAATTTACCGGGTAAAAATATTGTTACTAATTTTTTCGCCTACGTTGATATACTTACAACAATATTTACAATTTTACATACTTTTGTTCAATGTAAATGAGAGAACGGAACGGAAAAAACATGGAGCGGATTAATATACACCGGGTGTTTTATAAAGAATGACCTTTTCTAATCAGTTATAATTATTTAAAAAAATGGTGTTCACAAACCAATTTAATATCAAATTACTCACAGAAGTATCAAGTTTATGATGATGTATTATGAATGTCCTCCTTTTGGGGTTCGGACGACATCTAGACAGCAGCCAAATTCATCCCAGACTGTTCGCAAGATGTCTTCTCGGACTGTAGCTACTGCATCAGTTATCCTGTCTCTTAGCTCCTCAATATCAAGTGCTAAGGGATGAACATGAACACGATCTTTAACGTTGTTCCTCCCTTAGTACTTGATATTGAAGAGCTAAAAAGCAGGATAACTGATGCAGTAGCTACAGTCCGAGAAGACAGACATCTTGCGAACAGTCTGGGATGAATTTGGCTACCGTCTAGATGTCGTCCGAGCCTCAAAAGGAGGGTACATAGAACACTTAGGCCGGATTCCGAGCTCGGGATTCAGCCAAGTCCTAGACTTCAAACAGCTGGAGTCAGAAAATTGGTTTTCCAAAACGGGGCGTAGTCGCAGTCATTGTCATAGTCACGTTTGAATTAAATTTCGAAAAACTAGAAAATTGAACACAGAATAAAATAAAGAGAAAATAGTGTAATGTTTCAGCTATTTTGAATTATTTAGGAATGTCTAATTTCGTCAAGAAAAAACGTTTCCAATTATAGATATGAGAAAATTAAAAGTACGACTACTGTTATAAAAGCTGCGACTACGCCCCGTCTTGGAAAGCCAATTCTCTGACTCCAGCTGTTTAATAACTAGGACTTAGCTAAATCCCGAGCTCGGAAACCGGCCCTAAGTGTACTATGTGCCCTCCTTTTGAGGCTCGGACGATATCTAGACGGTAGCTGATATCGAGGAGCTGACAACCAGGATAACTGATGCAGTAGCTACAGTCCGAGAAGACATCTTGCGAACAGTCTGGGATGAATTTGGCTGCCGTCTAGATGTCGTCCGAGCCTCAAAAGGAGGGCACATAGAACACTTATAATACATCATCATAAACTTGATACATCTGTGAGTAATTTGATATAAAATTGGTTTGTGTACACCATTTTCCAAAATAAATATGACTGTTTAAAATCGGGTTATTCCTCTTGAAACACCCGGTACTTTATAGGATCAAAGAAAATAGAGAACGGTATGAGCAAGAACAACGTTAAGGTGCGTACAGATTTTCGCTCTGCTCCGCAACCGAACGATGGTGCGATGGAGGAACGAGGGCGGTACGAGGGCGGAGCGTGCTCGGTGTCGGTTGGAGGCGCGTATATGTGTACGCAGCTCAAGGTAAACAGAGAGAATCTGGTTCCTTTCTCATTTATAGCTTTTATTCAATTTTAATCTTGAAGGTGCACTCCAAATGAAGCCCCAGAAAATTAAATATAATTTGATGTTTGAAAATATAAAAATACAATTATTAGGAATTATATTCAAATATAATAATTCTCCTGCAAAACCATACAAATCAATCTGGAAAAACGAAAAATTCATAATTTCCGAAGATATAAAATGTGTAAGACTGAATAGGTCAAAATGGCATATTACCAAATGTTAAGTCGTTTCCACACTGAACAAATGTTCGACAAACATGTTTGTTGAAACAGTTTGGTCAAATTTTATTATGTTTGACAAACAATGTTTGCCCTTGGCCAGAGTGGACGCGACACCAAACAGAATATTTGTAAAGTGGGGAGAACAGGTTTTTTGTTTTGAAGCAACACTGACAATGTTTGGAAAAACATTAATTTTTTGTTTTCCAAACATTGATTGTCCAAACTTTTAAAAATGTTTGTCCCCGAGCCCCTCAACAAACATGTTTGCCGAACATGTATGTCGAACATTTATTCAGTATGGACACGGCTTAATATAAAAGAATATTCTCCACGTAATTTTCTTTTATTCTTGAGACACCTTTCAAAATTAGGAAGGTTTTATAAAGGTGCGTACAGATATACGCGCCACGAACATATGAGCAATTCACTTTAAAACAGCTGATTATATCTGTATTTTTACAGAAACGGTAAGATACAGATATAAAAAGCTTGGCATTAACTGATTCAAAGTGAATTGCTCATGTTCGCGGCGCGTATATCTGTACGCACCTTTACAGAACCATGCATGATGAAAACAGTACACTACTAGTTCCATTACACTCTTTACCATGAACTTTGACGCTGCATCTTATTTAACTCTTGTTTAATTTATAACTATGGTTTAATTTAAAACTCTGGTTTAATTTATAACACTGATTCAATTCATGACTCTGGGTAGTTCACTGGACAATAGTGGCTTCATACCTAATCCTTGAATATTCAAATGAATAGAACCAGCCAACCCAACTCTACTTCCATGAATTCAGTTCCATAAATTACAAATGGAAGCATACAGTGTAATCTTAATGTAGTGTTAATGAAAATGCATATGGAGAATACAGAACTAGCTCAGTGAAGCATGTGAGAATATGGAGCTCCCATGTATGTGATGAAATATGCTGAAAGGTCAACAATAAGATGGTAGAATACATGAAAACTGAAATCTAGCTCTCACGGGTTCTTTGGGATAAGTTCTGAGGGTGAGATGGAACCACCCCAAAAAAATCAGCTCTATAGTGAGGTCCACGTTATAATGACAGTATTTGATCAACTTTTGTTCTGCTATCCTTGTCTATTATTCGACAAAGCCGGTGGTACTATCCTTTTCTAGGTCCACAACCATGCCAATTATGTTTTTTACAGTGTAGAAATATGATTAATTAATGCAGAGAATCGGCATCGCTATTCTTCTATCTTTATTTACTGCCATTATAACGTGGACCTCACTGTAGTGTGGAAGAATTATGGGGACCAAGAAGAGCTCAGAAAGGGACAGGACCTAGTTCAACTATAGGTTAACTATATCTTTATAGGGTTAACTATAACTAGTTCAACTATGGGTAACTATATCTATATAACTGGAAAGGTCTGGAAGTCTTCTAAAGGTCGGACAATAGCTGGAAGCTAGAACTGCGAGTCAAGTTGTCAGTAGAGGTTAGATGGGGTGCATTGATATAATGTATTAGGATCGATGTCAGTTTTGAGTGAATCATGCTGTAGGATTGTGGAGTTGGCTTAGTGTAGAGTTCCCGGCAAAAGGAAGCCCTACGGTAGCTGGCTGATGAAGAAGAAGGAGGAGGAGGAGGAGAAGGATGAGGAGGAGAGAGAGACGAAGTGGAGGGTGAAAGAGGAGGATTGTAGTGAAGAAGGACGGGAGAGGGAAAGATGAGGAGGAAAGGGATAATGGAATAGAATAGTGTGAGATAGAATAGTTCGAATAGAGAATAGAAGGGAAAAAGGAGAAGTGGGAGAGAGTTGTGGAAGGAAAAAGAGAGAAGTAGATAGGAGGAAGAACAAAGCGAAGGGAAATGTTGGAGGAGATGGGAAGAAAGCATAGAATGATGAAAAGGAGAAGAGAACTTGAAAAAAGTTCTACGGTAGCTGGCTGATGAAGAAGGAGGAGGAGAGAGAGAGAGCGAGTGACTGAGGGAGAGAGAGGGGCGAAGAGGAGGGTGAAAGAAGAGGACTGTAGTGGTGAAGAAGAAGAGAAGGGAAGAAGAGGAGGAAGGGGATAATGGAATAGAATGGGGTGAGATATAATAGTTCGAATAGAGGATGAGAGGAAAAGAAGAAGATGAAAAAGGGAGAGAGTTGGAAAAGGAGGAAGAGAGAAGTAGAAAGGAGAAAGAACAAAGCGAAGGGAAAGGTTGAAGGAGAAAGAAGGAAGCATAAAATGATGGAGAGGAGAGAGTAAAACTTTGGAAAAGTTATAGGAGATCAGAGAGTTTGGAAGTGAGAGAGGGTTGGAAAAGGAGGATGATATGTAGAAGAAGAAAGGGTAAAAGGAAAAATCAAAGGTAAACGTTGAAGGAGAAAAGAAGGAAGCATAGAATGATGGAGAGGAATAGAGAGTTAAACTTGGAAAGAGTTGAAGAAGAGGAAAGAGTCTGGAAGTGAGAGAGGGTTGGAAAAGGAGTAAGATAGAAGAAAAAAAGAGAAGATAACAAAGCAAAGGGAAATGTTGAAGGAGAAAAGAAGGAATTAAAAGAAGAAGGAAAAAGAAGGAGAGTAGAAGAGAACTTGGAAAAAGTTGAAGAAGAGGAGACAGTTTGGAGAAGAGAGTAAAAGTAGAAAAAAGTCGAAGAAGATAGAAATTTGGAGGAGGAGAAATAGAGGCAAAGGTGAAGGTTGAAGAAAAAAAAATGGAAGATGAGAAGAGAAAAATAGGTGACAGAGTAGCGGAGAAAAGAATAGTCGAAAGAAGGAACGGTTAAAGGAGAATGATGAACGAAAAAGCAGAAGTGGAGAGCTTTGGAAGATAAACACGATGCGGAAACAGAAGGTGAGGAATTTTGAGATACAGAGATAATAGTACAAAACAAGGATTAATAGATTGAAGATTCGATTAAAAAAAAAAATAAAGAGGAATGATAACGAAGAGAAGAAAATATAGATGTGCCTTGTGACTAAACAAAGATTTCACGCATTTGAGTAAGAAGAGGAGAAGAAGAAAACAAAAAACTAATTTAGCTGGCGTAGAATGGAAGAGGAAACTGGGAAAGGAATGCACAAAAAAGGAATTGAAGAGTAAGAAGGCAAAAGAGCAGGAGAAAAGTAACAAAATGCGAGGGGAAATTTGTTACAAGAACAATCTGTGAAATGGGGTGGAGGAAATGGTGATATTGAAATTGTGACAGAAACTTGAAATTCGATGAATTTTTTATCTAATAATATCAGAAACAAATAATCTAATCAAAGTCGCTGGATGAAAAAGGAGAATTCAATAAGAAAAAATACTGTAAATACGAGCAGCAGTAGAAAAATCAGGGGATTAGTAAAATGAATGAGTCAGGTGAAGAAGGACGAAAAACCAGAAGAGAATGGAAGAAAGATGTGGAGAAGAATCTCATCACAGACGAACGAAACTGGACAAAGAGGTTATTCGAAACCCAGTCCTAAACCCTCCCTTATAACAGCTTGCAATCCCTATTTCTGCTCCTTGCCACAAGCAAAACCTCGCTTACAAATTCCGAAATGTATCCATCCAATCCTGGCTATGCAATGCCCCATCCTCCCTCATCTATCACCTGTCCATCCTCTTCTTCTTCGCATTTATCTCCCACGTTTTCTTCATCTCCATTCTCTCCTTATGCTACGATTATCCTTATTCTCATCTTTATCATCATTCTGGTCCTACATGTCCAATGGAATTCATAACTCGCACTTCTGCAAAACACTTCTTCATCTCCATGTCTTCTTCTTCTTCTTCTTCTTCTACTTCTTCTTCTTCTTCTTCTTCTTCAACATCTTCTTCTTTTTTTTCTTCTTCTTCTTCTTCTTCTTCTTCCTCTTCCTCACCCTTTTCCTCTTCCTCATCCTCCGATGCCGATTCTCTTCATTAATTAATTATATTTCTACACTGTCAAAAACATAATTGGCATCGTTGCAAAATATACTGTCATTATAACGTGGACCTCACTATAGTACTTATTCCTCCTCTTCTTCCTATTTGTCTTCTTTTTTATTCTTCTGCTTACTTCAACTTCTTCTTCTCTCCTTTTCTTCTTCCCCTAATTCTTCTTCTTTTCATCTCTTCTTATTTTTTCCTCCTTCTCTTTTTTGTCTTCTGCTGTCTTCAATGTGTTTCTCTTCATTCCTCTTCTTCTTCTCTTCTTCTTCGTCTTCTTATTCTCTTTTCTCTTCCTCTTCGGCTTCTTCTCCTTCTTTTTCTTCTTCTTCTTCTTCTTCTTCTTCTTCTTCTTCTTCTTCTTCTTCTTCTTCTTCTTCCTTCTTAATATTCTTATCTTCCTCTTCATCATCATCATCATCATCATCATCATCATCATCATCACTACTACCTCTTCTTCTTCGTCTACTTCCTCTTCTTCTTCTTCACCATCACTAATAGTATTTCTTCCTCCTCTTCTCCCTATTTCCCGTATTTTTCTTATTCTTCTTTTTACTTCTTCTACTCTCCTCTTCACTGTCCAATTCTTCTTCTTTTCATCTCCTTTTTTTACTTTTCTTTCTCCTCTTTTTTTGTCTTCTGATTCAATGTGTTTCTCCTCATCCCTCTTCTTTTATTCTTCTTCGTCTCCTGCTCTCCTTTCCTTCTCCTTCTTTCCCGCCTCCTTATTCTCCTTTATCGTCCTCTTCTCCTTATCTTTCTTCTGCTGTTTCTCATTCTTTCTCTCTCCATTTCTTTCCTTCTTTCCTTGATTCTTCATGATCTTCATTATTGTATCTCCATCCTTCATTACAGCTCTTCTTCATTCTAGGTTTATCTAGGTTTTTATTCTAGGCTTACTATCCTCTCCTTCTCGTTCCACAACTTTTCTACCCTCATTTCTCCCTCCACTTCTCCTTTTCATTCTCCAAAATCGTCATTTGTATCTCCATCTTCCATCACAGTTCTCCTGCATTCTATCATCCTTCTTGTTCTACATCTTCTCCATCCCTCTCCACAACCATCATCCGCTTTCTCTCTCTCTCTCTCTCTCTCTCTCACCCCTCATGTCTTCGGCTTTTATCATTCAAATCAAACGCCGTCCAAAATTAATCTCCACCACCCGCGTTACCATGGTCCGAACAAGTTATTTATGGCAGCCATGCAAATGTGATATCCTAATCAATTAGTTTACAATGACGCCGCATGATTCATGAAGGCCCGGACACACTGCACGGTCGAAATATAAGGCCCGGCCACACTGCACGGTCGAAATATAAAGGCCGCACTACACTGTCTTACACTCCAAGCATCATCAAGTCCCGAATAAATTCATATTCCGAGGTGTTGGATGACCACAAAATGATAAATCACCAATGCTGCCACTACAATAACTCACCCAAACTATAGTGTTATATATACACCAACATCAGTTGAGTTATAGTACTTAAAATATAGTTATACTAGCCGACAGGCTCGCTTCGCTCGCCATATCCGTCTAGCCAGGGGGCTCCGCCCCCTGGACCCCCGACTGGATCGTCCAAGAATGAGATCAACAGGCTCGCTTCGCTCGCCTGTATTTTTCATTTGAGCATTATCATCATATGCTGAAAATAGACGATCCAGTCGGGGGTCCAGACTAAACGGATATGGCGAGCGAAGCGAGCCTGACGGCTAGTAATATAATATTCCCAGGAATAGCTCTGATTAAAGTAGCAGTGCCCAATCAATTTTTCCGCGATAAATGCATTTCAATCTTCAACTTGGTGCCAACCTAACAAAGTCAACTCAACTTAATGCCAACCTGACAAAATTATTAATTTAGTTACCAGTTAACAACTGTTTCGAAGAGGTACTCTCTCTAGATATTAGCTCTATATTAACATATGGTATGGACGTTTTTCAATTATAAATTATGAGAATAAGAAGAACATTCTAAAAGACGAACTTCAAACCCTTAAAAACCACCCTTAGAGTGAAAAAGTATTGCCAAAAGATCGTCCGAGAGTGAGATCAGCAGGTTCGCTTCGCTCGCCTGCATTTTTCATTTGAGCATTATCATCTTATGCTGAAAATAGACGATCCAGTCGGGGGTCCAGACTAAACGTCCGGCTAAACGGATATGGCGAGCGAAGCGAGCCTGACGGCTAGTAATATAATGTTCCCAGGAATAGCTCTGATTAATCTAGCAGTGCACAATCAATTTTTCCGGGATAAATGCATGTCAATCTACAACTTGGTGCCAACCTAACAAAGTCAACTCAACTTAATGCCAACCTGACAAAATTATTGATTTAGTTACCAGTTAACAACTGTTTCGAAGAGGTACTCTCTCTAGATTATAGTTCTATATTAACATATGGTATGGACGTTTTTCAATTATAAATTATGAGAATAAGAAGAACATTCTAAAAGACGAACTTCAAACCCTTAAAAACCACCCTTAGAGTTAAAATATTGCCAAAAGATTTCTTAGTGCGCCTCTAAAGGGCCAACTGAACATACCTACCAAATTTGAACGTTTTTGGTCCGGTAGATTTTTAGTTCTGCGAGTGAGTGAGTGAGTCAGTCAGTGAGTGAGTGCCATTTCGCTTTTATATATATAGAACTAGCCGTCAGGCTCGCTTCGCTCGCCATATCCGTCTAGCCAGGGGGCTCCGCCCCCTGGACCCCCGACTGGATCTTCCGAGGATGAGATCAGCAGGCTCGCTTCGCTCACCTGCATTCTTCATTTGAGCATTATCATCATATGCTGAAAATAGACGATCCAGTCGGGGGTCCAGACTAAACGGATATGACGAGCGAAGCGAGCCTGACGGCTAGTAATATAATATTCCCAGGAATAGCTCTGATTAAAGTAGCAGTGCCCAATCAATTTTTCCGCGATCAATGAATTTCAATCTTCAACTTGGTGCCAACCTAACAAAATCAACTCAACTTAATGCCAACCTGACAAAATTATTAATTTAGTTGCCAGTTAACAACTGTTTCGAAGAGGTACTCTATCTAGATTATAGTTCTATATTAACATATGGTATGGACGTTTTTCAATTATAAATTATGAGAATAAGAAGAACATTCTAAAAGACGAACTTCAAACCCTTAAAAACCACCCTTAGAGTTAAAATATTGCCAAAAGATTTCTTAGTGCGCCTCTAAAGGGCCAACTGAACATATCTACCAAATTTGAACGTTTTTGGTCCGTTAGATTTTTAGTTCTGCGAGTGAGTGAGTGAGTGAGTCAGTCAGTCAGTCAGTCAGTGAGCGAGTGCCATTTCGCCTTTATATATATATATATAATATATATATATATATATATATATATATATATAATATATATATATATAGAGAGATACAACATCATAAGTTGAGTTATAGTACTTAAAATATAGTTATATACACCAGCATAAGCTGAGTTAACGTACTTAAAATATAGTAATATACACCGTCATAAGTTCAGTTATTATGTGATACGTCACTGCCACTATAATATGTTAACAAACCATAGTTATATACTGGGGTAACATAAGTTATGTATGATACGTCACATAAGTTATAAGTTATCTGAAGGAATAACGTGAGGTGATAATGTGATGCATCACATAAGTTATTTGGTGTGAAGGAGAGGTGGTCACAGTTGGATCTCTTTTAAAAACGCATAACTCAAAACTGTTGAGGGGTCTTAAGCCGGTCTGACCTGTTGAAAAACGATAAAAAAGAAAACACTGTGAAAAAAGTGATGAATTATTAGGAGACGTGGTTTGAAAGACTGAGATTAGTGGATCTGAAGACGTTGATGGATTTGTAGGCTGTTTAAATGAAATTAAAATACTATTTACTAGGTGGAGTTAGGACTTCTAGACCTCTCTACCACTCAACCTTGAAAGGCTGTTGTGAATCTGTGAAAATGTCGGTAATTCTAGTAATGAGTAAGTTTGCTATTTATTTATTTATTAGGTTAGCACAAACAATACAATGATCGGAAATAGTTATTTGTGCAACTAGTGCGCAAAGTAACAGTTTGCTGCACCGAAAGAAACGTTTACGCCCGAGCCGTAGGCGAGGGCGGAATGGTTTGTTGAGTGCAGCAGAGGAACTTTGCGCACGTATTTCACATTAAATTTTTCTACAGTTACCATTGAATATGAAAGTGGGTAATTATGGGTAAAATTGCCTGAATCCATCAAATGTTTTTCTGTGTAATTTATTATTGATAAAAACCTTAATCCTTAAATCCTAAAGTCCTCGTTGTCCTTGGTTATAATATCTAATTAATGCTGTGCTCGTTGTGCTTCGTTGCACCTCTGCTCACTATAGCAGCCCAGTCACTGTTACCAACTTCATTTTGATTTTGCTGCACTGTTGCTCCATATAACCTACTAAGTATTTTGCGTTGGCATGTTGCAAATCTGGAGTGCAGAAAAAATTTTTCCCGCACTAGAGCGGAAAAGTGATTCTTTGCGTTCTGTAATCAGTGCAGCAATGGCCACTTTTCAAGGTAACTGTAGGAAAAGAAAAAACCGACTATTGCCCAAAACTTCTTCAATTTCCTAATTTTTTCAAATTGTCTAAATATTATATTATTATTATTTATTATTTCACGAAGGCGACTATCTAGAAGTATTTTAAGCCTAGGTGATGATGATGGGATGAATGATAATACAATGAAGGTAGAGTTATGAATGAATAAAAATTAGAGGTTATGCTATCAACTTGAATTGATTTGATTCCAATTTTCAGTTCAGAAATAAATAAACTAGAAATTTTGAGTTTGATTTGATCAAAAAACGAATATAATAGAATGATTACATTCAATAAACTCTCAGAACTTGAAAATATTGAGTTATTAAGAAAAATTTTGATCCAGGAAATGAAGTTTCTATTTTCGATTTGAAATGAAAAAACATGCTATGTTATACCATGGAGAAACAATGGCGTAAGTAGATATCCCATGGTATAGGGAATTTATGTCGCAACTTTTACTGTTATCTCAAGCCTATTACTGTCGATTATTGTCAATTTTTACTGTTTTGTTGGGGTGAGAGTGTAAGAACGGCACAATTTGAGAGAACAATTTGATTTTTCTGCATGGGAAAGAACTACGTGAACTATCGGCTTGGGAAGTTGCAACATGAACGCCCTATACCATGGGATATCTACTTATGCTATCGTTTCTCTATGGTTATACATAGGTTATGTTCATTTGAATTTCAACACCAAATCACAAACTTAAAATATGAATTAGAATGAAACAAACAATTCTAAATTTGGATGGATTGATAATAAAACTCATGGAAACACGAAACAATCTTTAAATAAACAAAATGAAGATTAAAACCACTTAAATTTTGAGCTCGAAAATATCACGTTCACGTCAGCTATACCGGTAGTATAGGAATTTTGACTCAAGTTGAGTTGAATATTGTTGAGGACTGTTAAATTGTGAATATCAAATTTGTGTGAATTTAGACATGGTTGATATGTTGTACATGTAGACGATGGAGTTGTAAATCAGCGGTTTGTGCAACAGTAGAGACTGGTTATTTCTGGATAGTAGAAAGCAGACAGTTTATTAGCGTACATTCCTGGACATTATAGTATGTTAGTATAGACTGTGTTAGTATAGACTGTGTATTAGCTTTAAGGTGACTGTAGACAGCCACTAATAAGACTTTGTGAATTCAATTAGATTGTAGCTTTAAAGTGATGTGGACATGCCACCCAAATTTCAAATGCATCATGGTGCAGGAATCCTAGCATAGCATTGGAATAGTAGACCGGATTATTCATATTCAATGTCAAAAATAATTTCAAACCTATATTTGAACTATATTTTTGAATTTTGAGAAATAAACATTGTGATGTGCTGGTTTATTTGAATGGAATTATAAACTAGTAGTTCTGTGGACATTATACCTCACGCAGTATTCTCATCCACAAGTACCTGGATTGAAACTATAGACCTTATGGAAATACAGCAATAGACTGGCTTCTCCACACATCTGTGTAATCACTTGTCAGTTGATTTATGTTATAATATTACTGATTATTACTATAATATTTGCGTATGAAGGAGGCTCATTTTTCCTTTTATATTATCAAAAAATATAAAATGCTGAATTGCTAAATGCTAAATGCTTGAAATGCTAAATTTCCAAAACCCTTGTATATACGTCGACGCGCAATGAAAAAAGGAACATACCTGTCAAATTTCATGAAAATCTATTACCGCGTTTCGCCGTAAATGCGCAACATATAAACATTTAAACATTAAGAGAAATGCCAAACCTTCGACTTGAATCTTAGACCTCACTTCGCTCGGCCAATAAAAAATATAGAGAAATGAAAATGGAAATGATAATTTTAATGGACGCTTCGATAACCGATCCTAGAACAAAGTTTCTGATATCATATTTGAATACTCATCAAATACAGACATTCAGCCTCAACTCAAGATTTTCATTCATGTTCCAGCTTTGTGAACCAGGCCCTAATTACAGAATTTAATTAGTAGAGAAAGCATAGCCCATTTGAATTCAACATCAAGATTTAAACGAACTGTTCACTCAATGTACGAAGCTACGCCCATCTACAATTCTATTGGTGGAATTCATTCTCAACACCAGCTTAGAGATCTAATACTTCACGACCAATCACGTGCGAGTACAGTTCAGATTGTTAGTAGGCCACGCCCACTACGCGCTCTCATTGGCTGACACTATTCTTAGTCGTTGTATGGACTATTCGAATTGTTCATTGGCATAATCGATAATGAATCGATAGTTGCCTCTGTGTTTAAACATGTTT
Source organism: Nilaparvata lugens (assembly GCF_014356525.2). NCBI lineage: Eukaryota > Metazoa > Arthropoda > Insecta > Hemiptera > Delphacidae > Nilaparvata > Nilaparvata lugens. Next base: position 12,175,104 of record NC_052507.1, on the reverse strand, counting down.
ACCTCCAAATTACACCACAAAATTGTTTATTTGTTTATTTACACTTCAATTATGTTGTCTTATTAGTTTATTTGCTTTCCAATTCCCGAAAACTTGTAATGAAGTCATTGATTTCGCGTTCTGTTTAAACTCCAATAGTCTTATTCGATAATATTATAAAATAATAATCAAGTTATGTTTGGTTTTGAAGCATCTAAATCTAAAAATCTACTTTGTAAAAATGATCAAGGACTGGAAATTTTGTGAAGTGAACAATTAGAATACTTGATCTATTTCAGACTTAGTGTAACCTTATTTAAATCTGGGAGAGGAATAGCACAAGGTTACCTCATTTTTTCTCTCCCTATCATTTTGATGATGCACGTATTTTATGAATCAATAAATAATCGATAATGAAACAAAAGAAAGAAGGTAGAATAATTTTATTGTTACGAAATATTTTGTTAATTTTAAATTCGTATAATGACATCATACTATTAATCAGTTTAGATTGAAAGGGACCTGCCATTCGATCTTCATAGAGTCAGTAGGTTCAATCCAATAATCAATCTATTTTATTCATTCTTTTATAATACAAATGTCACTAATGTAATAAATAACATTGGTAGATGAAATAATAAGGTAGTCCTTGTGCTATTTTTCTTCCAAATTTATAGGTGACAAAGTCCAAGATGAGGTTAGAATTTCACGTGTACAATTTTCATAAAAATTTCAGTTCAAATAAACATGAGACAAAGTACAAGATAAGGATAACTTATAATTTCACTTGTACGATTTTAGTCCAAAATAAACATGTAAACTATAAATTTGGAATTTAGATGGCTTGAATATTAATAAGTTCATTACAAATATTTCACTCATTAACCACTTGTAACGAATAATATTGATTTATTTAAGAAAATTTAGAACCATTCAAGAAACACAAACATGTGAACACTGAAGCTCAGCTGGTGATTCTATCATATTATATTAAGCGAGCAATTTCTGTATTTTTATATCGGGTTATTTTTATACCTGGTTATTTTATATCTGGTTATTTTATATCTGATTATTTTTATATCTGGCTATTTTTATATCTGGTTATTTATGTTTAACAGATCTCGAAAACGGCTCTAACGAGTAGGTTTATGATATAAAGATTCGATTGCACTAGGTCTCATCCTTGAGAAAACTCGCTGAACGACATTACAAGGATAATTCATCCTTGGCTGAAACAGCTGTGGATAGTAAAAAAGTGAGTATGTGAAAAATCAAAATATCGCATCCCCGAAATTCATAAGATGACGTATAACCAACTGTGAAATATAAACACGATCATTTTAGAGAATTGTGTTCTGTTTATCAATGAATAAAAATAACGAGAGAAGCTCGGTGCCCCCATATTGGTGATTTAACAAATCATTCTTTATTGTTGCAAAACATTACAATAATGTTAAAAACAAACGTCATATAAGTTAAAAGAGAGTCAGTTATACAAAAGTCCAGAATTATACAAAAGAAATAAAGACCGTCAAATTCTTAATAGCCTAGCTAGTCAAAACAATCTTAAAATATAAGATAACATTCAAGAATATCAGATTTGTCAATAGTGATAACAATCTCAAGCAGGTACCTCATCGAATTATGAAAAATTTTTCATTGAAATTCATTGACTCCAATCTATTTCGAAATATTCATCAACAGAATACAAATATTTATTTATTAATATTTCTTTTATCACGCTCTTAAATTTATTCGGAGGCAGCAATTTGAAATTTATCTATGCATATTTACATAGACAATACATTCAACTCAGGTAGAAACAACAAGCCTTCCCATTGAAATGCTCTGTATAACTTTACACTGTTCCTTCATTGACGACCTATATCAGAAAACAATCTATCAATTTCTTAAAGGAAATTGATTGAAAGGTTAGAGTGGAGATTGTTCTAACACCACTTTCAAAATTCCCACAAGATATGCAGGCACTTCCAAGTACCATTACTGCAATACACTGCGGCATTCCTGGAAGTCATTTATCTTACTTGTAACACACAACGACTCTGAAAGCCTTTTTACATGATATTTGATCTGCAAAATACGACCTGTTACACACTGAAGTAGACCCACTTACAGCACTGTAGGTGTGGAGGGGAATTTAAGTCTGGGAAATCGCTTTGTCACTGTAGATTTCAGCGTAGAAAAGAGGGAAGAATGAGGGAAAATATGTTGAAGAAGGGGATGAAGGAGAAGAATGGGGAAATGGAGGACGAGGAGGAGGAGACAGTGAAGGAGAGGGAGATGATGAAGAAGAAGATGACGTTAACGATAACGAAGGAGAAGATCGTGAAAAAGAAGAAGAAGAAGAATAAGAAGAAGGAATAGAAGGAGGAGAAGAATAAGAAGAATAAGAAGAAAAAGAAGAGGATGGAGAAAAAGAGAAGAAGATAGAGGAGGAGAAGGAGATAGAGGAGGAGGAGGAGGAGGAGGAGGAGAAGAAGAAGAAGAAGAAGAAGAAGATAGAGGAGGAGAAGGAGAAGAAAAAAAAGAAGAAGGAGAAGAATGGGGAAATGGAAGACAAGGAGGAGGAGACAGTGGAGGGGAGGGAGATGATGAAGAAGAAGATGACGTTAACGATAACGAAGGAGAAGATCGTGAAAAAGAAGAAGAAGATTTGAAATAACGAGAATAAGAACAACCGCACGGGTAATTCCAAGCTATGAATAATAATACATGCCGACTTCTGTGTGTAGGCTCACATACATTACATTTTTGGCAAAATCTAAACCATAGTCTTAAACCATTCGGAGAACCTGTAACCTGTCCATTACCTGTTGATATTACCTAATGAGTGTTGTTAAAAGTGATACAAGAAGAAGAAGAAGAAGAGAAGAAGAAGAAGAAGAAGAAAAATAGGAAGATGAAGAAGGAACGAGGAGAAGGAGTCAGTGGAGGAGAGGGAGATGATGGAGAAGAATAAGAAGAAAAAGAAGAGGATGGAGAAAAAGGAGAAGAAGATAGAGGAGAAGAAGAAGAAGAAGATGGAGGAGAAGTAAAAGAATAAGAGAAGGAAGAAGAAGAAGAAGATGGAGAAGAAAAATATAATGATGATGAAGAGAGAGAAAGTAGGAGAAAAATAAATATGGTTTGGGAGGATGGAGAACGAGATAAGGACAAAAAGAAGAAGAGGAGGTGTTGATGAAGAGGATGATTATCATCAAGGATTCTCGAGAATCAGAGAATGAGGAGAGAGTGATGATAAGGAGAAAAAATAAATAGAGGGAACAGAATTAATAGCTGAAGAAGAAGAAGTGGAACAAGAAAGAGAAGAAGGAGAAGGAAAAGAAGGTGGAGAAGAATAAGAAGAAGGAATAGAAGGAGGAGAAGTAGAAGAAGAAGAGAAGGAAGAAGAAGAAGATGGAGAAGAAAAAGATAATGATGATGAAGAGAAAGAGAAAGTAGGAGAAAAAGGAATAAGGTTTGAGAGGATGAAGAACGGGATAACGAAAAAAGAAGAAGAGGTGGTGAGGAGAAGGAGGATGTATATATGATTATCATCAAGGATTCCCGAGAATTAGAGAATGAGAAGAGAAGAGAGTGATGATAAGGAGAAAAAAAATACAGGGAACAGAATGAATAGCTGAACAAGAAGAATAAGAAAAAGTGGAACAAGAAAGTGAAGAAGGAGAAGGAAAAGAAGGTGGAGAAGAATAAGAAAAAGGAATAGAAGGAGGAGAAGAATAAGTACAAAAGTACAAAATATTAGATGTATAAAGAAAGTACAATAAAATTAACAAGATTATGTGATAATAAAAGTAATAATGAAATTTCGGCTCTACTGGCAAAAGTAACACTTGAAAGTATAATGAATAGTTATTGATATGGTAAGCTTGGTCAGACAATTCCTCCATTTTTTTTACAAAAATTCCAAAACATTTCAATTTATTCATTTATTTTTATTTATTTATTGTATAAAATACTATAATCATAATAAAATTAAGACATTGGAGGAAAATACTAGGCTAAGCCTGTACTATTCCTCTCCAAAAATTTTGATAAAATGTTAATGTTGTCCAAAAGATAAGGTTATATGATCACACACTGCTTCGTCACTTGATTTTCGGTCCAGGAATGATGATTTGAAATTTTGAACTTTGAGGGTTGATTTTATACTCTTCAATTGAAGTTACCCTCTACAGATTTATCAAATTTTCTTCTTCCAAAATCGATTTATCAAAATATATCACTATCAGCCGAAAAACATACACCCTACTCATACCTTCACCAAAATTTTGGTGATCCCCAAAGACCCCACATTCCTCCCTCTCCGTTCTAATGTGCCATCAACCCTCTCCCTCGAATATTTTCACTCAAAATTCCCGAAGTACCCTGTTACAGTCTCGAACCCTTGAGGCCTGTCAGAAAAGCAGTCTAGGCAAGAATAATGGATTACCCACACCACACCCTGTATATACATATTTTACCCACATATCTCATACATGTTACAGATATATACTGCAACACACTATACCGTTTTTATAAATATATATTTTCAACTAACATAGATATATGTTTCCCTGTATATACATATTCTACCCACATATCTCATATATGTTACAGATATAATATACTGCATCACACTACGCCGTTTTTATAAATATATATTTTCAACTAACATAGATATATGTTACCGCATTAAACCCACATATATCTTTCAAAATATACTGCACACACTACACTCCCTTTATAGATATATATCCCAACTAACACATATATAAAACTGCATTACACCTTCACGGTATATATATATGTATATACAGGAAAGGTCATGTGTGTGATTTTCCATCAGCACCACGCGTTTCTCCTACATACATATATATACGGATTTTCTTTTAGCTTTTCCCACGACCGATCCGGATGAAAAACGACGCTTTTCCAAACTTGTTTACACTTTTTCTAGCTGCTCAATAGGGGTTTTCCGGCGGCTGAAAACGATTCGGAAAATCGTTTCACACATGTGGAAATCGAGGAAATGTTACTTATACTTAGCAGTTTTCCTTGGGGATGTCTTTCGTTAGCCACCACCTCTTCTGAAGTACGTTTTCAGAAATTTTCAATTTCTTCTTAGTGCCGGTTGCACAAAAGCTGGTTGAAATTTAACCGTGATTAATTTTACGAGAACCAATCACAAGTCGTCTTTTCAAAAAAACCTCTGATTGGTTCTAGTAAAGTTAATCATGGTTGAAATTTAACCGGCTTTTCTGCAATCGGGCCTTAGAGTTGTAGCAGATTTTGTCGATGTATATATAATATATATAAAAGCGAAATGGCACTCACTCACTAACTGACTGACTCACTCACTCACTTACTCGCATAACTAAAAATCTACCGGACCAAAAATGTTCAAATTTGGTAGGTATGTTCAGTTGGCCCTTTAGAGGTGCACTAAGGAATCTTTTGGCAATATTTAAACTCTAAGGGTTGTTTTTAAGGGTTCAAAGTTCGTCTTTTAGCATGTATATACTTCTTCTCCCAATATCTCAATTATAATTGAAATTTCCATATCATATGTAACTATAGAACTATAATCTACATAGAGTACCTCTTCGAAACAGTTGTTAACTGGCAACTAAATTAATAATTTTGTCAGGTTGGCATTAAGTTGAGTTAACTTTGTTAGGTTGGCACCAAGTTGAAGATTTAAAAGCATTTATCGCGGAAAAATTGATTGGGCACTGCTACTTCAATCCTGGGAATATTATATTATTAGCCGTCAGGCTCGCTTCGCTCGCCATATCCGTTTAGTCTGGACCCCCGACTGGATTGTCCTAACATATGATAAAAATGCTCAAATGAAAAATGCAGGCGAGCGAAGCGAGCCTGACGGCTTGTGACTTCATAAAGTTACAATGCGTTACTATTCCCATATTTTTCTCCTGTTACTACGTTTCAAATTCACCAATGCTTAATACTTTGATTTGAATATAACGAGCTACTTGAATAATATATTATGTTTTGGATTTCATACTAAAATATACTTTATGTTTCAGGTGAGGAAACGAGCTAATGTTTTCGTCCATATGGTTGCCCTACGCTTGTTGATCTTCCTTTATTATGGTGAGTTATCTTATTTTAAATCTACTAGTTTTTCTTCTATGAATTAGTCATTATACAATTCGATAAATCATAACAGCTATCCTATTAATGTGGTATTGTACTAATACTATAATTCTGTGTTATTAATAATAATAAATTTTATTGCCAAAAACAATGCATACAAAATAATACTCAATCATCTAGAGCATAAACTAATAATGATAAATAATACAATTATGAATATTAAATACATTTAATTCTCTTGACAATAAATACTCTCATGCAAGGGATGCTTCCCTGTACGCATGGAGGAGTTGCTGCAGACCCTAGGAACTCTCTTATAGCAAAAAAATCAATTTGTTTATCGAATTCCTTACATAATGTATCCAGTAACTATAACTAGGAAATGAAATACAAGGCATTGAGAAACAAAAATAAAAGTCATACAACAAAATCACTGTGAAGGTGATGTTATGTTAGATATCCATATATTCAATAAATAAACTTGAAATAATTATTGTCATAACGACTTATACATTCAAACATTTAGAGAAACGAGTTTCAGTTGTTACAGCTCTATCAATCTGTAGTGAACTCATTTAGTCTGGCCAACTCATTCTAGTAAACTAGCTGAAGATAATAACGGAAACTAATATTGATGGTGAAATAACTGAAACTAGTTTCTCGTAACAGTTCAATAAATAAGTGGTTGCGATAATTTCATGTCGTTTCATGCAATATTACTATTAATGTATTCGAATATCGGCTTCTAATGATGTATGTATTCTATACTAATGATTGTTATATCATAAGATATACTGTAATAGTAGCTTCACCAAGTGCTTTCATAGAGAGAAGGTATCATAAACATAGCATGAGCATAAGCAAAAGCTCACGTTATCTTCTTCTATCATACTTCACCCATATATTCATCTCTATCAATATTGTTGAATCTTTATGCATCATAAATAATAAAAATGTTGTCCGTTAAGGCTAGTCTTGAATAGAAATGAAAAATAAATATCCAAGTACTCTTTTTTAAAATTGTAAACAATTTAAACATAGATTTTTATTTAAAATTGTAAACAATTTGAACATAGATTTTTATTTAAAATTGTAAACATTTAAAACATAGATTTTTATTTAAAATTGTAAACAATTTAAACATAGATTTTTAGTTAAAATAGAAATCCAAGTACCCTGCTCTAAAATTGTGAACAATTTAAACATAGATTTTCATTTTAATTAAATTGTTATATCTAGCATTCTGATCACAGTATCTTTCCTCTATATATTCTTTCTTCACCCATATATTCATCTTTGTCAATATTGTTGAATATTTTTGTATCATCATTCAATAAAACTGTTATATCTAGCGTTCTGGACATGAAAATAAATATTTTAACTGAATTTATCAACTTTACTCTCCTTTTACTTCTTCTTCTCTTTCTTACCCGTCTCCTTCCCCTGCGAATCAAGGCATAGAGGAAATAAGATTTGAAAGAACCCTATAAAGAGAGGCTCTAAGAGGAGGTGAATTCATAAAAAATGTAAGAATAGAGATTGAAATAGACACAAGAAAAACAGACTGAATGAGAGTGTATGGGTGAGGAAAACGAGGAATAGAAATTATATTATTCATCAGTATGATTCAACTAAAAATCCTCATTAAAAACACACCAATCAATGGAACACATAAACAGATACGTAGTCTAGATAATAGTATATTACTAGTAGTTGTGTGAACAGTAGACCTCACGCAGTATTCTCATCCACAAGTACCTGATTGAAACTATAGACCTTATGGAAATACAGCAATAGACTGGCTCCTCTACACATCTTTGTAATCACTTGTCAGCTGATTTATGATGAATAATTCTATAGTCTGATTTTTACTCTAACATTGGCGTAAGAAGGAGGCTCGGTTTTCGTTTTATATTATCCTCGAAATGCAAAATTTCCAAAAACCTTGTATATACGTCGACGTGCAATTAAAAGAGGAAAATACCTGTCAAATTGCATGAAAATCTATTACCGCGTTTCGCCGTGAATGCGCAACATATAAACATATAAACATAAAGAGAAATGCCAAACCGTCGACTTGAATCTTAGACCTCACTTCGCTCGGTCAATTAACCAAACTAGTTTTAACTAGTGTTCATGCAACTTGAAAAACGGAAGGAAAATTGTACTACGAGGAAAAAATAACGGAAAAAGGAGATAGGAAGGGTGAAAGAAGATGCGGAAAGTGGAAAGAAGCGGTTGAAAAAGGCGAGTAGTTGAGGATCTGGAATTAATGGCGTACATGATAGCAAATTACACCAGGAAGCTTTTCATTAGCATGCTTTTACTGGCTGGCCGATCTTTGCACAAGCAACCAGAAGAAAGAAAAACTGAGCAGATATTCTCTCTTTCTTTAACACTTTCTCTCTTCCTCTCTCTGACCCTTTCTCACTTTCTTTCTCTCTCCCTCTCCCTCTCTCTCTCTCTCTCTCTCAAAGAGAAGAAAAGAACAGAAGAAAGAAAAACTGAGCAGATATTTCCTTTTTCTCATTCTCTCTTTCTCCATCACTTTCTCTGTTTTTCTCTCTCCCTTCTCTCATTCCCTCTCTCTTTCTCTATCACTTTCTTTGCTTTACTCTCTTCCTTCTCACTCTCACTTTCTCTCGCTCTCACTCTCTCACTCTCTATCATAGAGAAGAAAGAAAAACTGAGCAGATATTCTCTCTCACCCTCTCTCTCTCTATTTCTTACTTTCTCTCTCTGTCTCTCTCTGAAAGCAGCACAGCTCTAGTTTCTGCACAATTTATTCCAAACCGATGTTCAATAGGAAAGAGAAGTATGGTAGGAGGCCAAAATAGAGAAGGAGGGAAATAAATTTTGAAGAAGGTGTGGGTGAGAGGGAGAATGATGAGGAAACGGGGTAGAAGAAGAAGGTGGAAGAGAAGAAGAATAAGTGTGCGGGCGGACGAGAAGAAGAATAATGACAAGGAGGAAAAGTAGGATAAGGAGGGAGAAGATGAAAGTGGAGGAGGGAAAGTTGAAGAAGATAAAAGTGGAGAAGGACCACTAGGGAGAGATGGAGAAACCGGAGAAGAAGAAGAGGAAGAAAAAAATGAAGAGAACGAAGAGGGAGAAGGAGGAGAACAAGGAGAATGTGGAGAAGTCGATAGAAGAGGAAAGGAAGAAGATGACGACGGTAAGATATAATAAGATGTCGTACGATTAAGATATCGTTCTCAGTAACATGAGAAAAAGGATTTTGTCAAGATGAAGGAAAATAGAATTATGTAGATCGAGAAGAATGTGGAGGAGATTATGATGAAGAAGAATGTGAAGAAGAAGATAAAGAAAAACAAGTATGTGGAGAATAAAATAATGAAGAAGGAATGTGGTTGTTGGGTAGTTCTAGAAGAGGAGGAGAACATGATGAACAGAGAAGAAAAAGAAGATGATGATGATGGAGTAGAAGTGGAAGTGGAACAACCATATGACGTAAAAGAATATGATTATGATAAAAAAGATGTAGGATAAGAGAATGGGAAGAAAGTGAGAAGAATAAAAGGGAAAATAATATTATTCTTCCATAATTAGGGTTCAGATATGTTAAGCAGTGCTATGTTCTCAGATCTAAGGATAAACTATAATAGTCTAAAGCTCTTTATTTATAACACTATTGATAGATTTCAATCTGTATTATTTGTTATAAGATGTATCACTATTATAATGTAATATAATTATTGTATAACTCCTGATGTCATGATGTCTTAAGTTTTATTTTACATAATTGTTACGTTGTGCTGCTTGCATTTTGTGCCCTTTTCAAATATTATAATCATGTATAATTTGGCGAAATAAAATCAATTCAATTCAATAGTTGAAGGACAATGAATAGGTGAAGAAGAGGAGAAGGGTAAGATAAATGAGAAGGAGAAGAAGACTTAAAAGAAGGATAATCAGTAACACCGATCATTATACTGTAATTCACTTTGTTCTATATAGGGCACCTCTATTGAAATAAAATTACAACTTTCCTTCTCGATGTTATATTTCATTATGACTACATTATATTATGTTTCAAATGTAGTCATTTTCGAATGACTTTTCGTTACACTTTTTAAAGTGAGATTGGAAAATGATAGAAGAATTTTGCATGATTGTAAGAATTAAGCCCAATCCACCCCTAACTGAATAAAGTACTTCTAACCTTCACAACTACTCAGAAATTTATTTATTTATCTATCTATTAATTTATTTATTCGTGAACAGAATCACAAATCATATAAATATGATTAGGGAGGAACAGGCTTGGCCCAAATCTATTCCATTCTCAAATTTTGATAAATTAATAAAATGTCCAAAAAATAGGTTATGTTTCTTCTGTTAAACGTTAAAGTTCAATTTTCGTCCAAATATATATAAAGCTAAACATTACATAACAAGAATATTTGAACTCTTTCAACCTCTCACTGAGTCAGCAGACAAACTTAGAAGACGGAAAAAAGACGTAGACGAAGTCTTGAAAGACGTTTAGAACATAGAACACGCGAACACGCCAGCCCAGCTCAGTTAAGCCCCAATCAATCCGTCAGTCAGCGAATGAACTAGATTTGGCGCCAACATGACAGTTACAATTTGGCGGCAACGCTAGTGATTGGTTGGTTGGTGCTTGTCGTGAATGAGGCTGAATTATGAATGATGAGTGGGTAAATAATATTTAATGAGTAGCTGGCTGGAAGGGTTTGCTAGAGACGACATGCTGTATGACTATTTTGAAGGCTTGTTATTAAGGTTTTGGTAAATACATGACGTATGTTGATTATATTTGTGGACAAGTAGAGACGATTTTCAATATTAGAAGAAGATGAAAAAGGAGGACGAGGAGGAGGAGGAGGATGATGAGGACGATGAGGAGAAGGAGGAGGAAGATGAACGGGTAAAGGAAGAGAATGAGGAGGAGAGAAGAAGATAAAGATGAAGGCATAAGACAAGGAAAAGGATGAAGGAAGAAGAAGAAGTCGATGGAAAAGAAGGAAAGGATGAAGAAAGTAAAGAAGAAGGAGATGATGATGAAGAGGAAAAAGAAGAAGGAGAGGAGGAAGAAGAAGAAGAAGAAGAAGAAGAAGAAAAAGAAGAAGGAGGAGAAGAAGAATATATTGTAGACATAAGATAAGGAAAAGGATGAAGGAAGAAGAAGAAGATGATGAAAAAGAAGGAAAGGATGAAGAAAGTAAAGAAGAAGGAGATGATGATGAAGAGGAAAAAGAAGAAGGAGAGAAGGAAGAAGAAGAAGGAAAAGAAGGAGGAGAAGAAGAAGATATTGAAGACATAAGATAAGGAAAAGGATGAAGGAAGAAGAAGATGATGAAAAAGAAGGAAAGGATGAAAAATGTAAAGAGGGAGGAGATGATGATGAAGAGCAAAAAGAAGAAGGAGAGGAGGAAGAAGAAAAAGAAAAAGAAGAAGAAGGAGGAGAAGAAAAAGAAGATATTGAAGACATAAGATAAGGAAAAGGATGAAGGAAGAAGAAGAAGATGATGAAAAAGAAGAAAAGGATGAAGAAAGTAAAGAAGAAGCAGATGATGATGAAGAGGAAAAGAAGAAGGAGAGGAGGAAAAAGAAGAAGAAGAAAAAGAAGAAGAAGGAGAAGAAGAACATAATGAAGACATAAGACAAGGAAAAGGATGAAGGAAGAAGAAGAAGATGATGAAAAATGAGAAAAGGATGAAGAAAGTAAAGAGGAAGATGATGATGATGATGATGGAGAAGAAGAGAAGAAGGGGAGGAAGAAAAAGAAGAAGAGAAGAAGAGAAGAAGAAGAAAAAAAAGGAGGATGAGAGAAGAAGATGAAGACATAAGAAAAAAAAGATGAAGATAGAAGGGGAAAACGATGAAGATGAAAAGAATATGGAGGAAAAGAAGAAGAAAACGAGGAGGAGGAAGAAGAAAAAAAGAAGAAGATGGAGGAGGAGGAGAAGAAGAAGAAGACGGAGAAGGATGATGATGAGGAAGACGAGTATTAGAAGAAAATTATTTTGTCATTTCATATACAATAAATACAGTATGTATTCACTTATTTGTATTATGATAATATTGTTAGCCTTCAGTGTACAGCATTGTTTTAATTGGGAACATTGATGTTAACAATAAAGATTTCTGACAATATGAAGTGACTCTCATAATAGCTGGTCTAGTGGTCTGGAGCGTTACTAAATTCGGTCTGCTAGCACTGCCTGGTACGTGGGTTCGAATCCCGCCGATGGCATGGACGTTTGATCAACTCATCAATCCACCTATACACTTCCCATAACCCACTCACAATCAGAAAGCTCATGTGGTCATCATACACAATAAAACATGAAAATGACTATATTGATTCAAATCAGTTTTTCGATTTTATCTTAAACTTAAATTTATCTACTCATATTTTTGAGGAACTTTTAAGACCAAGATTGGGAAAATGTGTTAGTTTATGAATGATTTTCATTCATATAACTCAAATTAGAAGATAATGTTATGTATTTTAGTTTATTATTTTGTTCAAAATTATAGTGCCGATTTGTTTTAAAGATAGTTCATTCATTTTGTTTTAAATTTTTGTGTTATTAATAAATATTTCAAAATACTTCCTCCCATGCGTTGAACCTTGAGATAGAAACATTTCTCTCCCCCGGAAATACAAAACTTGTTTCCATAACTTACAAAACGATTGTGACAAAAGAAATGACGACAACTTTGATGCTTTAATGAGGGTGAAAAATGTTGGCAATAGCAAAGCACTGGTGTCAAGTTTGAATAGACGCCTGGAGAGTTCTGAGACCCAGTTGGGAGAATAGAAAGAGAAAACGGTGTGAGGAGAGAAAGAGAATGAGAGGGAAAGAGAGGGAAAACTGGAAGAAAAGTAACGGCCTTCCACCTTTTTCCCGATTGAGGGTTTCGAAACAAACTCACCACTTTCCCGAGCTTTTCTCTCCAAATCAATTCAAACGGTCGTGAAAAGCTTGTTTCGAGTGCTTGTTACTTGCTTGTGTTGGAGATTTACAGATTGGATCCTAAACAGGGCATATTAACAGGGATGGTTATTCCATCGAGCTGATAAATTTTCATCAGTTCCACTGTTTATTAAGTGAGTTCACGAATTCAATTAGTGGAAATAGATTGAGTTTGGGAATTTGATAAATTCGGCAGATTCATGAAGACGATTTAAAGCTTTATCATAAGTTGATTAGATTGAAAAATACATAGCAGAACAAAAAATCTGGTGTGGCGCACTCACACAACTTTCCTTGCCGTTATGGAAATTGATCACCTGATGCTAGTGTTCCCGCGCATCTCAAGTCTACCAATCAAAGATTTGAGCCAGCTGGTGACAGGGCAATAACGCTGGAGACACACGAGGTCTGCTATCTCTTCATAGTGAATCATTTAATAGAATCAACAGTTGCCAACAGTTTGTAATTGGATAATCACATTTTCTCGAATTTCGAACTTATTTTCAATTTTAGGTGAAAATGTTACTGAACATTAGTTGTAGAGATTGTCATGCTGAATCTTTTCCACTCGAAATTTTCAAAAGTTCAAAATGTCGAAATGTTCAAATTGTATCTCAAGCCTGATAATTGAGAATCCAAAATCAAACTTTGCATAGATGGGGCGGAGCTCCTGAGATTTTTACAGATATGGGGCTTGTGGCAGTTGATAGAGCTTATTGATGACTATTTCAGGTATAACTTTAATCGAAATCGTTGGAGCCGTTTTCGAGAAAATCGTGAAAAACCCTGTTTTTGACAACATTTTCGCCATTTTAGCCGCCATCTTGGATCGCATTTGATCGAAATTATATTGTAAGGGCCTAACGTTCCAAATTTCAAGTCATTCGTTTATTGAGAGATGAGATATCGTGTACAAAGACGCACATACAGTCATACACACACACACACACACACACACACACACACACACACACACACACACACACACACACACACACACACACCACACACACACACACACACACACACACACATATATACACATACATACAGACCAATACCTAAAAACGCTTTTTTTGGACTCAGGGGACCTTGGAACATATAGAAATTTAGAAATTGGGGTACCTTAATTTTTTTCGGAATGCAATACTTTCCTTACCTATGGTAATAGGGCAAGGAAAGTAAAAAATAGAGAAATGTCTGATAAGGTACATGGCCAAATTTTACTCTGTATGAACACGTATAACTTACTTATCAGGTTATACTCAAGTAGAAATGTAATGCTGCTTCTTGCATTTGAAACCGGCAATTATTATTCCCGACCCACCAAACATACATGTTACTTGGCCAAATTCTACTCTTTATAAATATGTATGAGATATAGTGAACTATTTATTCCAAGTTGGAAGTGACATCAATGAGAGAATACAACTAGGGTGACAATTAGATTATACAATAAGAGTATGTTGATAAGAGGATCTTTAGAAGAGTATATTTTGCGGCACCCAAACTGAGAGCTGAATATCGATCTGACCGTCATTTAATTTATTTATTCCAATGACAATTACAAATCATAATTATAATAAATATAATATGATTGGGAGAAGACAGTTTTGGGTTATGCCTGTTGTCTTCTCCCAATCATATTATATTTTTAAAAACAAAAGTTTCAAAAAAGAATAAGGTTAAAATTTCACTTGCACTTCAAAAAGTCCAATTTCCATTTCAAAACTAATGACTAAACTAAAAATTTTGATATTTAAAAACTGATTAAAAACAAAAATATTTCACTGATTTTCGTACCCTAAGACACATGATTATCAAACAAGATAATATTCTATAGACAAGATAAGAGACTAGAGACACACTTTGTCATACCTCTATAATCTGTCTACTCTATTGATATATTTAAAACGTATACTTACAACGTGAGTCAAATTACATGTCTTTCTACTTTATAAAAGAGTATGATATTTATTACTGTGAATTACAAGCTTTCCTACCAAGTATTGATAACTTGAAACATTTAAGAATTGGATTGAAAACACTCAACGTATGACCCAGTAAGTGCCGCTACCTATTGACAGAGTTTAGAATGACACGCCTCATGAACAGTCGACCAATCAGGAGAGAGAGTAGGCGGAGTTTAAAATATGACCTAACATGTGCTGCCGTCTACTGGCCGAGTTTCGAGTTAGATTACAAACTGTTTACCAATGAGGAGAGAGGATAAAGTTTTTAAGTTATCCAACTAGTGCTGCTACTATCTATTGACAGAATGTCTAGTTTACATAGATTATGATTATTATAATTGTCTAGTTGAATAGTTCTGATTACTTGATTTTAAGTTTATTTTGATGACAAAGCCAGTACTAAAGCCCTGCACACAGACATAGATTTTTGTTCGTACGATATTTTGCCGTCCTTTTGAATTCTATCAGATTAAACGGATGATTTCAAACAGATGATGTGTGTCAAGTTCCGTTTAATCTTATAGAATTCATAAGGACAACAAAATATCATACGAACAAAAATTGATAAGTGTGCGGGGCTTAACAGTACTAATCTATATATATATATAAAAGCGAAATAGCACTCACTCACTGACAGACTGACTCACTCACTCACTCACTCACTCGCAGTACTAAAAATCTACCGGACCAAAAACGTTCAAATTTGGTAGATATGTTCAGTTGGCCCTTTAGAGGCGCACTAAGAAATCTTTTGGCAATATTTTAACTCTAAGGGTGGTTTTTAAGGGTTTAAAGTTCGTCTTTCAGCATGTATATTCTTCTTCTCCCAATCTCTTAATTATAATTGAAATTTCCATTTCATATGTTACTATAGAACTATAATCTAGATAGAGTACCTCTTCGAAACAGTTGTTAACTGGCAACTGAATTAATAATTTTGTCAGGTTGGCATTAAGTTGAGTTGACTTTGTTAGGATGGCACCAAGTTGAAGATTTAAATGCATTTATCGCGGAAAAATTGATTGGGCACTGCTACTTCAATCCTGGGAATATTATATTATTAGCCGTAAGGCTCGCTTCGCTCGCCATATCCGTTTAGCCAGACGTTTAGTCTGGCCCCCTTCTGGATTGTCCTAACTATGATGAAAATGCTCAAATGGAAAATGCAGGCGAGCGAAGCGAGCCTGCTGATTTCATTCTTGAACGATCCAGTCGGGGGTCCAGGGGGCGGAGCCCCCTGGCTAGACGGATATGGCGAGCGAAGCGAGCCTGACGGCTAGTCTTTATCATATAATTATGAAATGAGAATGAAATTGAATGAACTATTTAATTAGATATTTGCAGTATTAGAAGTCTTGAGGAGGGTTAACATCGTCTCATTTGGATTCTTGTTTGATAATTATTATGATCTATTCATTAGCATTTGAACAAATCCAATCTCTCATTCCTTCCCATCTGTAATCTCTATATCTATCTGTATCCCACTACCATTAAATTCTATTATATTCTTAATACTCTAATTGCTTCTAGCCTCATGACTTATTCCATTCAAATTCATAACGAATTTTTTTATTATTTTTAAGTAATTAATCAAATCACAACACCTCTTAGTGGAAAGTTGACAGAGTCGCTTCTTGTCTCTCAGCTAAGGTGTTGAGAAGTTTGAGATGTATTATCTATCTCGCTCTTGCAACATACAGCCTTTCAGAGATGTATCATCCATCTCGCTCTTGCATTATACAATATTTCAGAGATGTATCACTATCTCACTTCTGCAACAAGCAATCTTTTAGAGTTGTATCACTATCTCACTTTTACAACATGCAGTCTTTCTTTTATTGATGTATCATCTATCTTGCTTCTGCAATATGCAGCCTTCTAGAGATGTATCATCTCTGTTGTGTGCAACATGCAGCCTATAAGAAAAGAATATTCCATCTCACTCCTGAAACATGCAGTCTTTGAGTGATGTATCACTATCTCACTTCTGCAACATACAATATTTGAGAGATGTATCATCTATCTCGCTTCTGCAACTTGCAGCCTTTGAGTGATGTATCTTCTATCTCACTTCTGCAACATGCAGCCTTCTAGAGATGTATTATCTATCACACTCTTGCAACATACATTTTTTTAGTAAAGTATCATCTATCTCGCTTCTGCAACATGAAGTCTTTTAGAGATGTGACAATCATCTCACTCGTTTTCCTTAGAGAGATGTATCATCCATCTCACTCCTGCAACTTGCAGCCTTTGAGTGATGTATCACCTATCTCGCTCTTTCAACATGCAGCCTTCTAGAGATGTATTATCTATCTCACTATAGCAACATACAATCTTTTAAGTAAAGTATCATCTATCTCGCTTCTGCAACATGAAGTCTTTTGGGAATGTGACAATCATCTCACTCGTTCTCCTTAGAGAGATTTATCATCCATCTCACTCCTTCAACATGCAGCCTTTGAGTGATGTATCTTCTATCTCGCTCTTTCAACATACAGCCTTTCAGAGATGTATCATCCATCTCGCTCTTGCATTATACAATATTTCAGAGATGTATCACTATCTCACTTCTGCAACATGCAGCCTCTGAGAAAGGAATCTTCCATCTCACTCCTGTAACATGCCGCCTTTGAGAGATGCATCATCCATCTCACTCCAGCAACTTGCAGCCGTCTTAAGCGCGGATTTAAATGCGCGCACGCATTCAGTTTGCAGCAAGTTACTACAGCAAGTTGGTGCAGCTTATCAGTGCCACTTGTGTCCATATTGTTATCTCCATTCTGCCTAATTTGGTTCGCCATATTGTTTGGTTTGTTGTTGGCGCATGCGCACAAACTACTCAACACGATGATGGTAATGCGCTTGAAATGAGAGTGGCTCCAGGTTGAGAGGATTATAACTTGTTGTGAGTCGTAGCTAAGCTTTGTAGTCGTGTCTCATCCATTTCCTTGTTATTTGTTACCTTTCCAAGTCAAAACTGTAACCTGTACCAAGCTCTCTCCATTTATAATCCCCTAAGTTATCGTTAAGATATTAATTTCCAAGTTATTAATCGGAACTACTGGGATACTTTATATATTATGCTAATTGCAATATTTTTTTTTCAATCACTAATATCATCACCACCATCATCATCATCATCATCATCATCATCATCATCATCATAATCTTGTGTTTCTATGCAATGGGTCTTCCAGGACCTGGCAATACTTGGTCATTTGTAATAAAGAATGAATCAATCATCATCATTACTAGTAGTTCTGTGAACAGTAGACCTCACGCAGTATTCTCATCCACAAGTACCTGCTTGAAACTATAGACCTTATGGAAATACAGCAATAGATTGGCTTCTCCACACATCTGTGTAATCACTTGTCAGCTGATTTATGATGAATAATTCTATAGTCTGATTTTTACTCTAATATTGGCGTATGAGGGAGGCTTCTTTTTCCATTTATATTTATCCCTGAAATGCAAAATTTCCAAAAACCTTGTATATACGTCGACGCGCAATTAAAAAAGGAACATACCTGTCAAATTTCATGAAAATCCATTACCGCGTTTCGCCGTAAATGCGCAACATATAAACATTTAAACATTCAAACATTTAAAAATTTAAACATTGAAACAAGAGAAAATGCCATACCGTTGACTTGAATCTTAGACCTCACTTCGCTCGGTCAATCATCATCATCATTAACTTTATCTCTAAAATACACTCATGTTGAAATTGGAATAATTGTTAGGTTAAAATGAGTTTAAATGAGAACAACTTGATATTTCCAAAATGTCAAAACCAACATTTTATTGAACAAATTTGATATGATGATTCTAGTTATAACAACATTATCATTCTCTAGTCAACTGAGAGAGAATGAACTGAACATCTAGCAGCAGATTTTATAAAGATTTGTTGAACATTACCTTGATTATCCATTAGCTGTTGACCAATGACATTTAGATTGAGATTGTGGTCCACTGTCATTGGCCAAAGCTGAGACACGTCTAAGACCCGTATGCACATACTTGGTTCAAACGGAGAAATGTCAGCTGTTCGTTTAAACCCCTTATGATAAATGCAACTATATCTACAAGTGAACGTGGTTTAGCGTTCAACGTAGTGTGAGCTTAAGCCCGAAGTAGGGTTATTCCAAATAAAGTCATTAGAACCGTTAAATGCAACCATATCTACAAGAGTAAACGTGGTTTAGCGTTGAACGTAGTGTGAGCTTATGGCCCTAAGTAGGCTATTCCGAAGATAGTCATCAGAACAGTTAAACTCAACCAATGAAAATAATTAATACTCACTTTTCTTTCCAGGTTTACATGATTTTTAGATGTGATTTTGTGTTTGAAAATAGTTTTCTTGATTTTAAACTTTAAAACATGGAAACTCAGTGCAAATTTTGTGTGAGAAAACAAGAAGAATCCAATTCATAACCTATAAACTTGAGTGTTGATAGGAAATGACATTGGGTAGTACGGCAAGGCAGAAGGATATCCAAAAGGATATCTCTGCTGATAGAAGCCATAAGAATAAACTAAATAAAATACATAAATATATATAAAAGCCATAAAATAAATAAATATATGAAATTGGAAAATTTACATGAGAAAATGGCTCTTGTAGAGATAAAACTAGTTGTGTTGTGATAGAATAGAAGGTTACTTGAAAACTTTTATTATATTTCGGAAAAAAGTAACTAACAGAATCAAATCAATAAGATTGTAGTTGCTCGAGTCGATTTGAATGAGTCTTACAAGACTGAAACCACATCATCTGTAAAATTCGCTAGTTCATTTCTTTGTAGGATTCTATCAAACTATAAACTTTGAACTTTAGTGAACTATGCACTTAAAACTTCAAGTACAAACTTTGTGTGCCGTTTGCATCAGGTTATTTTTGTCTTCTCCCATCCACCCTGTCAATTTATCTATTCTATTTCTTTGTTCACTGAACAATCACAAATTTCCAGCTCTGCTCCTAGCAGCATTGTTTCCCATAAATTTGAATTCTATCCAATTTTCCCGATAAACGATAGCGAAAAACGTCTCGCTGATTGAACAATTGTATAGTATAGTTTATTGATCGTAGCAAAATGGAGCCGGACACATTTTTCAAGCCAATTCAAGTCGCCAACACATCGTTTATCCATTGACCTGACTGCCAGGCAAAAAGAACAACTGAAAAACACTCACAAAACGACAGCCGACACCTTTTTTTTTCAAAGTAGAGGTGATAGAGTGAGTGTGTGTTGAGCAAGAGAGAGAGTGAAACAGGGAGTCAGTGAGTGAAAGAGAATGAGTCAGAGTGATGATGAGAGAGAGTTAGGGATGAGTTTGAGGGAGAGGGTCAGAGAGAGAGAGTGTGTGTGTGAGTGTGAGTGAGAGAAACTGAGAAAGAGAGTGTGTCCGTGAGTGAGAGAGAATGAGAGAGAGAGAGTGAGAGAGACAGAGAGAGAGTGAGAGAGAGAGAGCGAGTTAGAGTGAGAGCGCATGAGAGAGAGAGAGAGAGAGGAGAGAGAGAGAGAGAGAGAGAGAGAGAGAGAGAGAGAGAGAGAGAGAGAGAGAGAGAGGGAGCGTGAGCGAGATAGAGAAAGAAAGCAAAGAGTAAACTGAAGTGAATTATTCGCGTTGACATTATTTCCGTTGTGCATTGTTGTTGGGAAAATTGAATCGACAGTCCTATCCATCTTCATTCGACTGTTTTCCCTCTCTCACTCCTTCTTTCTCTCTCTCTTTTTCTGTCATTCTCTATTTTTCTCTCATCACCCTTACATATAGACACACTCTTTCTCTCTCCCTGTATATTTCATTTTCTCTCCATGTGCTAGGTGCAGCACAGTTTTGGCGCGAAACTTATTGACTGAGTTCATTGATTTGAAAAACTTTTGAGGAATCAATTTTATTCATTTATTTATTTATTACATTTCACAATCACAATATCAGATTAATGATTGGTAGAGAATCAACAGGAGAAACCCAAAACTGTTTCTCTCCCTCATTTTGATAAAAATAGTCCAATTTTATGTTTCATGTTCGCTGTTTCCTCTACAAATGACCAATGTTGTATT
The DNA here is from genome assembly GCF_014356525.2 of Nilaparvata lugens. Classification (NCBI taxonomy): domain Eukaryota; kingdom Metazoa; phylum Arthropoda; class Insecta; order Hemiptera; family Delphacidae; genus Nilaparvata; species Nilaparvata lugens. Next base: position 12,153,987 of record NC_052507.1, on the reverse strand, counting down.
ATTGGTGACTATATTTTACACTATTTATACATTATAACTAATAAAACACTTGATGAGATTTATACTGATTAGATTTATTACTTATAACACTATAACACACGGAGGTAAACTATAAACTGATAAATACCTAATAAATTACACAGGATTATCATAAGCGTGAGCTAAAATCCTCATCCACAACAATATCTTTACCAAATACGATTGATTTCAACTCTACCAGGGGTGTTTATATGTTGGGCTCAGACGCAGACTGTGTTTTTGAAATTCTTGTTGAGGGGCCTCAAAATCAAATCCTGGGGTTCCTCTCATTCTGTATATGTTGAGGGGTAGAAAATCCTCAATTTAAGGGTGGGGGTGCGTCCATGGGCTAAACTTTCTTTTATATTTAATGTATGATTTTATAGCATCATCATGTTCCACTTGAATTGACTTCAACTAAACTACATCAGGCTTGATTTCATACAATTACACTCTCAATTATTATATAAACTTGACTACGCTTAATTATCCTTCAACCTACTTTCAATTGATCCCAACATAAAAATTTTATCCAAAATAAATTTCACAATCTTGTTTTCATCCTCTACTTTATAAAATAGTAAATTTGTTCAGTCATTATCACATACAATGTATTGTCTTTTAAACATACACTTTCACATATACTGTCTTTTTTCTTTAGGGCTACTTCTAATATAAATAAAAATATATATCTGAGTACACTTTTAAATTTTTCGTCACGACATGTTCCGGCTATCAAAGTCTTGAAAATAAATCACTGACTTGAAAATGGCATTAGTAGCCAAAACATGTCGTGACAAAATAATTTAAAAGGGTAGTCAGATATTTTTATTCACTTTCACATATTTATCACTTTCAAACAAATAGCAACCCTTGTCCACAATTGCACCCTTGAATAATTTATCCTAAACATCTTTTCGAGACGAACCCACATAAACAATAATAATATTGTCACCCAATGTATTTTCCACTGGTCCAGTCCCAAAACTAAATCTAAACTAAGCCACTCACAGACGGTGTTTATGATGTACCGTGACATTTAAATACATTTTACATTATGTTGCTAACAAAATACAGCGGCCTGATGATTGTATCAAAATAGCAGACAACAAACATGATTCACATTAAACCATCAGCATGCGTTTGATGGGAATAGTTATTTGTTATTTATGAATGATACTGCTGACATTATAAAGTTCATCTCACTATAGAACTGTGTTATACGTGGTGTAGGTGAAACTATATATATGAATGACCACAATATTGTCTATATTTGTGTATGATGTCTCACATATATGTCGACATACACGTGGAGATAACATTTTGATGGGGAGCCTACATACAAAATCCCAAGATAGCCAACTCAACTGACAAAAGAGGGACCAAAGTCTGGAGGGACGCAAAATAGCCGCGAAAAACAGTGTAAGTGTGTTGTGGGGTGAGTGAAACCTGTCAGCTACAACCCAAGTTTGGTTTTAACTTGGTGACAAGTGAAAGGTCTCCTTTTGACGTCCCTAAATGTGACCAATATAGATTGTCTATGATCATTCACATCGAATGACCTGTTCAGTTTTGGGAGCACTTAAGGAGGTAAAAGACCCATCGTGGGTCGAAGAGTGGGTTATTGCGGATGATGAACACATGAGACTCATGCTTGTGCGTGGGTAATGGAAAGTGCACTGGTGAATATTGATGTGATGATCAGACTTCCATGATGTCATTATGACGAAGTCACAAATCTGAATGGTTCAATTTTGGGATGAATATGGCTGATGTTTGAAATGAGCGTGAATCCTCTTGTTCTGAATGAGTAAAACTTGTTGTAGTTCTATTTAAAGTTGGGTGTTATTTCAAGTTGTGTGATATCTCGAATAGGATCAATGAGTTAAACAAGTTGTAGTTCTATTTTAAGTTGCGTGTTATTTCAAGTTGTGTGATATCGGGAATAGGATCAATGAGTTGAACAAGTTTTAGTTCTATTTTAAGTTTAGTGTTATTTCAAGTTGTGTGATATCTCGAATTGGATCATGTACCGAGTAGAGTTTGATCTGTTCGGAGAAACGAGAAACTTTTTGTGTAGTTGAGAAATTGATATTGTGGTAATTATTCATATTGAATGAAAAAGACTGAGAAATTGTCAAAATTAAGAAACGGGAAATGCTGAATGGAGGACAAATTTTGAGGGATTCTCAGGAGCACGTTTTCTAGTGCATGTTTCAGGCTTTACTAGAGTTGTGATATATTATCAGAATAGATAGTTATAAGACTTTCACTAACTTAACTGTGTTTTCGAGAACGTTCTGATTGTTCTACGTGATTGGCCGTTAGCTGTCGACCAATGAGGGTTGAGCTCTATTGTCATTGGCCGAGACTTGGGCTTGTCTTGTCTCGACCAATGACTGAAGAGCTCAACCTTTCTTCATTGGTGCAGTCATTAGAGCCTAACTCCCATTGGTCAACAGCTGATGGTCAATCGTACAGCTTCACCCATACCCTATATACTCTGCTGCTCATTATTTGAGCTCACAGTTAACTAGGAATTGATGATGGTGTAAAAACAGAAACATATAATTGAAATTGTCCAAATACTCTGATAATGATTATCAGACTAATGAATATAATGATTAGTCTGGTAGATTTTTTTTAGGTTCTGACAGGTGATTAAGTTTGACAATACAAAGTCGTTCTAATTCAATATGGATATCTACCACATAATCTTTACAACCACACAGAAAATCATAAGAAGTGTTTAATGAAGTCTTTTATATCATGATTACATGCATGGCCACAACGTATGTATGAGTTTCACTCCCTTCATGGATAATCTCCAAATCCGTACGATTCTCACCAGCTATTTCTGTCTCTAACTCGTCTGTGTTGATTGACCGAGCGATGTGCCGTGCTTTTGAATTTAGAAAGTTAATTTTGAATTTAGAATTTAGAAGCACACACAATATAACTTAATAAAAGGGATGCTTGATAAACATACCTAGTGCTAGAGAACGGGAAACCAGAAATGACAAGAGAGACAACGAAATAGAGAGAAGGTATCAATTATATTGTCACCTCTTACAGTTAAATTCAACAATTAATAAAACAAAAGGAAGTTACATTATGAAAACCAAAAAACAAAATTACTAAAGTTAGGTTATCTCTGAAATAGGTAATACGGTAATAACCTACTCCGTATGCTCTACATTAGAAAACGTTTTAGATTGAATCATAAAAGCTTCAAGGACTCTAATTTCAAAAGAGCAATTATTGAAAATTATCATAGATATGTCTCAGAAGTTAATCATAAATAACAATAAATATTTTAAGAAAAGATCCACATAAAATTCATAAAATTCTTAGAACATTAAATTTTGAACACACTTGGAAACTTTAAAACACTATCAAAACATTATCAAATATTAATGATCCCCCCAATAATAACTACTCAGTATCTTTATATCATGAACGCTGCAAGGACAAACATTTCTCAAGTATCACATCATGGTATACTACCTTAAAAAAAACTAATCAAAAAAGATATGTCATCAAAACAAATTTAGGAAAGGTTAGGGTCCTTGAAACTTCATTTGATCCTTTACAACTTTAAGATGAGAATTATTTTAAAATATTAAATTTAATCAATAAGGGACTTTTAAAAAAAATTCATGTACTCATTCAACTTTTAGTAGTTTAGAAGATTATAATTATTTGTAAATTTAAAGAAAACTGAAATTCCCAGCTGGATCCTTACAGAGAAAATATGGCCTCACTTTTCAATGTAAAGATACAACCGAAAATCTATTACTCAAACCAAATTAATAAAATTAATAATCTATCTATCCCCAATAATATCTCAAAATTATGATTTAACAAAAGTCTAATTCCGCACGTTTTACTTGATTGAAAGTCTGTCGTCACTAAAACCCATTTTGTCACATCCGGAGTTCCTGGGATGTTCGTTTAATTTGGAAAAAAGTTGTTACCTCATAGCTGTTTCTTCAAATTGAATCTAGGCTCGGTGATCGAGCTCTACAAGTTCAGATGGACAGGAGACAGCGTACCCCAAGCTTCTAGGACGGCCATCGATTCAGAGGCGTCTCAGCGGCTTAAAGACACACGTTCATGAACCCATGAAATGATGGATTCGTACGTTGATCCCCGTACTTACACCGCTGTTAGAATAAAAATAAACTAGGATAAAACCAATTAACTTAACTTCAGTTACATAATAAAAACAACCTACTTTAGGTTATATAGCTCAATTACTTTAAAACATAAGTAGGCATTACCTACTTCAATCTCTTGATATAAAAGAATAGAATTTATTTGTAATAAGGGTTACGCCCTATACACAAAGCGATGAGTACATAGTATTCCATAATAGGCCTACATAATTCACAAGTTGATTGAATTACTTCATAATAAGGTATTTCGAGTATTGTTGTTAGTTTAGTCAGTTCTCTTACATAAATCACATTTATGGTGTAATTTAAAAGAATAAATTACATGATAGATGTTTCCTAAATAATCATGAAAGCTTTTCCTAAGCATCAAAAGACAAATAAAATCTATAACCAAAAAATACTGATAGAATAATATACTGTAAACATCAGTCAACACAGTCTGTGTACATCTGTGTAAACAACAGTAATTGAAATTTAGGTTAATAGCTTCCTCTTCAAAAAATAGCTTAAATCAAACAAATATCTTAATTCCTACTAATAGGTATTCTAAATTTCTACAAAACATAGATCGTTAATCTTCTTACATTACAATAAATACTTTGATGGAAGCTTTCTTTGAAGATATCTTCCTTAATAATATTATAAATCTATGACGTACCTTTAGTAGCGGTTATAGGAGAAAAATCTCCATTGTGAGGTTACAATTTGATACTCTCTCTCTCTTCTTAATTAAAGCAACTACTGAGGCGAAAAAACTCAAAAATGCTGCTGGAACAAAAGGTTCCAGAGCCAAACACTAAAAATCCTAAAGCTGGCATGGAAGCCATGGTTAACACCAAGTTCTGATCAGACTACATTATTTAGTACTGCTTATGTCGGAGGACAGACGCTGAGTGAAGCCACTTCGCTTTTCTCGTCTTGAGGTGGACAGCTGTGAGATCGTCCATACTAAATAGACCTAACCAACACCAACTGTGATTGGCAGTTACTATACTCTAGAAAAATTTCCACCAATAGAAAGGGACGTTACAACTACAATTCAAGATACATTCTCCCACCAAGTGACAGCTATTTTTCCTAGGCAGCTATAAATTCCTTACCTTATAAGGTTGTAAACCAGACTTATATTCTAGGAAAATCGTTGATCTTCCCACAACTTCTACACACACACCTATAGAGTCGACACTACACAACGCAAGAAGCAAGGTTCATGAACTAGACTGTTGCTCCAGGAAAATTGATGTTATTCCTAGGATAGCTTCTACGCACACACTTACAGAGTCAACACAACACAACACAGAAAAGCAGAACAGCACAATCTATGTTTATTTAGGATTTTTTCTAGACATTCTAAATTGATAAATTATTTATTAATTTTTGAGAAAGCATAACAACAGGTCAATGAAACTTACTGAGCGCGAGGTCTACTGTTCACATAACTACTAGTAAATGAACGGTCATAACGAGAAATCGGAAATCATGAGTTTCACTCCCTTCATGGATGATCTACAAATCCGTACATTCCTCCCTAACTATTTCTGTCTCCAACTCGTCTGTGTTGATAAATGAACGGTCATAACGAGAAATCGAAAATCAGGATAGACAACAGAGATATAATCGAGAGATTAAACTGGGCGCTCAACGAATTAACGAGCTGAAAATGAGACAAGTTAACGCTTTTGGGACTCGCTTTGTGAAATAGGGCTTGTTTACAAACTGGGGGTGTGTTTGTGGGGGGGGGGGGAGGAATGAATGCCCCCGGGATCGCTTATTGTCATCATGGGTCAAGGGTGGTTAGAGGGGTGGGGTCACAATCATACCCCAGCATTTGAAAATGTCACGTAAAAGACATTTAGGAGCACAGAGTTGAGAACCACTCTGCTGGCGTGAAATGGTGAACTTTCCTCTTTGTGTTCAACTGTAGTTTTTGTGGGGAAATTTCGTGCGAGAGGCCTAGAGAATTTCAAATTAATGTTCAATGATTCTACTGAATTTAGTAGGATAATTTGATTTGTATGATGGTTGAGAAATCTCTATGGAATGAATTCATAGAGTTTGGTAGTTTTAAATAGTTCCCTAATGATGTAGAATGTTGTATTCAAACACATACTTTTTGATTTATGAGAGGCCCAGAGAATTTCAAATGAATGTTCAATGATTCTAATGAATGTAATAGGATAATTCGATTTGGATCGTTGAGGAAACTCTATGGAATGAATTCATAAAGTTTGGTAGTTTAAAATGATATAGAATGTTGTATTCAAACACATACTTTTTGATTTATGAGAGGCCTAGAGAATTTCAAATAAATGAACAATGATCCTACTGAATGTAATAGGATAATTCGATTTGGGTGGTTGAGGAAACTCTATGGAATGATTTTAAAAAGTTTTGTAGTTTTAAATACTTGCCTAAATGATGTGGAATGTTGTATTCAAACACATACTTTTTGATTTTGATAGGCCTAGAGAATTTCTAATAAATGTTCAATGATTCTACTGAATGTAATGGGATAATTCGATTTGGATCGTTGAGGAAACTCTATGGAATGCATTTATAAAGTTTGGTAGTTTTAAATAGTTGTCTAATGATTTTGAATGTTGTTTTTAAACACAAACTTCTGGATTTATAAGAGGCCTAGAGAATTTAAAATTGATGTTCAATGATTCTACTGAATAAATAAGTAGGATAATTTGATTTGAATGATGGTTGAGAAATCTCTATGGAATGAATTCATAAAGTTTGGTAGTTTTAAATAGTTGTGTAATGATGTAGAATGTTGTATTCAAACACATATTTTTTGATTTATGAGAGGCCCAGAGAATTTCAAATAAATGTACAATGATCCTACTGAATGTAATAGGATGATTCGATTTAAATGGTTGAAAAAAACTTCATGAAATGAATTTGTAAAGTTTGATAGTTTAAAATACTTGCCTAAATAATGTAGAATGTTGTATTCAAACACATACTTTTTGATTTATTAGAGGCCCAGAGAATTTCAAATAAATGTTCAATGATTCTACTGAATTAAGTTGGATAATTCGATTCGGATGGTTGAGGAAACTCCATGAAATGAATTTATGAAGTCTGGTAGTTCTAAATACTTGCCCAAATGATGTAGAATGTTGTATTCAAACACATACCTCTTGATTTAGGCTTGTGAGATGAATTTTGGAAATAGCAACTGCAGCGAAATATATGACTGGAATTCAGCTTAGATTGAAAATCCTCTCGACGCTGAAAATTATTAAATTTCATCCCAGTGCATAGATTTTTGTCGAATCACGTTTGTTTCATAAATGAGTCTCCAAATAACAATAATTAGTAACTTCTAATTGTAATTGATCGATCACAAAAAGATATAAGAAAATGTAGGAGTAAAAAAGCAGTTTTGAAAGTTTTGAAGCATCAACCAAGTTTAAAGTTTAAGTTGTAATGATTGGTTGTGTCTGAAATTTTATCTAGCAACCAATAAAACGTCAACTTTCTTGCCTAGTTTACTGAGGCCCGGTTGTACAAAAGCCGGTTAAATTTTAACCGTGATTAATTTCACGAAAATCAATCAGAGAAGGCGTTTTTGAAAAGACGGCTTCCGAGATCGGTTTCCATGGGATTAATCACGATTAAAATTTATTCGGCTTTTGTGCAACCGGTACTAGGTATCATAATCATGACTGAAATGATTGTGATCACTGTAATTGCACCTAGATATGTTGCTAGACGAAAAAGTCAGCTCAGTAAGCTCAGAGTAAGCTTAGCTTAATTTCGTTCAAAATATCGTTCATTATTACGGTTCAAAAAATACAATGAATTGAAAAATTCCAAAGTTCCACAGATTTTTTTTAGGTCACATGGAACATTAACCAAGAATGCAGCATTTGATTGACTACCATATAAGTAACCATGCAGTTGTAAGCCACATCAAAAGGAAGGGCTAACCACAAATTAAGGACCATTAGGGACGATTCATAGTCCTCAACGTGTCCTTTCATTTTTCAACTTCAGACCAACTCGTTCCTCTTGTCACATAAACATTTTTCTTCTCACTTATTCTTACCTCTTCTCACTTTCTTATCTTCATACCTCTCCTTCTTTGGCTTTGTATTCCAGTGTTTCTATTTTTTCTCCTCATCATTCTCCGTCTTTGGTAGAGAGTTAGTGGGGAGGATATTTTTAATATTCTTTCCGAAGAATGGACATTGATATGTCCAAAGCTACGCCAATTTATGAAGATGCATTACAATATAATTATCTTTAGTTATTACAAATTGCTTTTTCATATCATATACAGTTCAATAATTATTTTCTTAGTCTATATTATGTAAATTCATCTATAATTTTGTTGTATTGTAAGCTATTGTATATAAGTGTATAAGCCAGTATATATTGTAATCTACATAAATGAAGTACTCAATCAATCAATCAATCAATCAATCTTCTCACGATAGAGGCAATTTCTCATCCTTACTAAATTGCATTCCATTCTGCTTGGTTAATCCCATAGTCAGACTCTTTACAGTTTGTTTAATGGTACAATTTATTGTTAATACAATTATTAGCTGTATTCAAATCAATCAAATACAATTGAAAACAATACAATGTATGATTTATGAATATTTAATAGAAGAGTAACAAATACTCACCAATATATTATTTGTATTGTTAATTTAAATCATAATCCAATCTTCTAATAAACCTAAAAATTAATAAGAATTTAATATTAATATCTAACATCCATGTGAATGAAATGAAATCCAATGTAATCTAGAGTTCTAATCTATTCTAGAGTTGAGTGTTTTTTTTCACTGTGGTTCTTATAGTGCTGTGGTAAATAGTCAGTGTCTCATTTTCGACGGACATATTTGATAGATGACGTCATTATCATTAAGGGCGCCCCTTTTCCTCGGGAGTGGAGTGAGAGGAGGTCGCCTTGTGGCCCGTTTTTGAGATATCGATCATCGTGAGATATCAGAGGCAGCCATTAATGCTTTTGAGATGAGCTGCAAGGCAGCCCAAATGACACAACGTCACAGATGCAAGATGTCAATATGTCCCATGCATCCACATGTTACACAGTTATGTAATATGTCACATATATGTGTGAGATCCATCCACATGGATCACTCACTCAATCACTTGAATTCATCACTTAGCATACAAGGAGACTGTAATGGCATGCTAGCTTATAGATAGTAGCTAATAGCCTAGACTATCATACTATTCATCCTAATATTATAGCCCAGTATAGCTCAGGCTATCATACTATCCACATGGTGCGAGTAGCTGTGATATACAAGTATTAAAGTATGTGTAACCATAGAGAAACAATAGCATAAGTAGATATCCCATGGTATAGGGCGTTTATGTCGCAACTTTTACTGTTATCTCAAGCCGATAGTTCACGTAGTTCTCTCCTATGCAGCTGTGTGACGCTGGTAGTCTCTCAAATATTGTGCTGTTCATACACTCTTACCCGGTCAAAACAGTAAATATCGACAATAATCGACAGTAATCGGCTTGAGATAACAGTAAAAGCTGCGACATAATCGCCCTATACCATGGGATATCTACTTACGCTATTGTTTCTCTATGGTATAACTTAGTTGCAAGTAACTCTATACAAGTAAGTATTGAGTAGACTTTAATATATTTGAGCATCATTACAATACATAGTACCACAGATCTAACCTTTACTGCTTACTTAGTCTATGATGATACCAAAGAAGATAAAATAATCTAGTTTCCATTTTTATATGGTGATACTGTGTGATCTATGAATGAATGAAACATTAGGTAATATCCCAGAGTGATTATCTTGTTAATTGTCGCTTACCAAGTAAAGTCTTTTTTTATAAGTCTTATTTGGTTATTTCGTTTAGTTAAGTCGGTTCAAGTTAAGTTAATTTATGGTGCAATGGACAAAAGAGAACAATCAGTTACAAAAATGAAGAAATATAATTAGGTAATTAAGAAATATAATTATTGTTATTGATTGTTTTATTGTATGTAAAGGATTATTTTTATATATCCCTCAAATAGCTTACAGCTAGAGGGTTATTATCGCACTATTGTAATACTCAAATAATAAATAAAAAAATAAATACAATCAGGATAAGATACATGTTTAATTTTGTAGAAATTTGTGGTACAGAGTATGCACTTATGTATTGAAAGTGCAACGAGAAAAATATCTAATATAAAATATTAGGTCATTTTGACCTATGGTCGAAACTATAGTGAGGTCCACGTTATAATGGCAGTGGATAAAGATAGGAGAATAGCGATACCGATTCTCTGCATCAATTAATTATATTTCTACACTGTCAAAAAAATAATTGGCATCGTTGTGGAGCTAGAAAAGGATAGTACCACCGGCTTTGTCGAATGATAGACAAGGATAGCAATTCCAAAGTTGAACAACTACTGTCATTATAGCGTGGACCTCACTATAGTCGTTGTAATATTTTAAATAATAAAGGGTACTTCAAGTTTCAATATTGTTTTATTAATTTATGAAAGTAGCCCATTCAAGTGAAGTGTTTTTAATAATATTTTTAATAATATTAAATATTAAATATTAAATATTAAATTAATAATATTAAATTTACCTAAAACGTGCATTGATATGTACGTTTTCGAAAAATACGTTCAGTATGTGACAGATGAGGCTTTCATTCATTTATTGGATTATTAGCAAATCTGATCGTCTTTTCCTTTCTTATAGTCGTCTCTCTTCTGATAATGGAATAATGGGTTTTATTTTCTCTTGCAAAAAAATGAAAACATGTACAAAAACAAAATCTGAAAATAGTAACATTAACATTAACATTTTATCAAAATTTTTGGAGAGAAATAGTACAGGCTCAGCCTAGTTTTTCCTCCATTGTCATAATTGTATTATGATTATAGTATTTATAGAATAAATAAATAGTACAAAATTTGAAAAAAGCTCAACTTATAATAAACAGTTCATTATTATTATATAAAAATACTAAGAAATTGTCATATTTAAACCAACATATTTAAATCTGTGGTTTTTGACAATTTCTTAGTATTTTTATTTAATATGACTAATTACCACAATATCAACTTCTCAACAACACAAAAAGTTCAATATTACTCACCATCCTGCTATCCTGCTTGAACTACAATATAATAATGACAATAATTGCTTCCAAATTCCTGATCTTGGCCCTGAACTCTTCAATTCCTAAACTAGAATAGCCCACCAAACAGTTTAATATCACTTACCATCCTGCTTCAACTAAACTATAATTACAATATTGTTTCAAAATTCCTGAACTTGAAATAATCCATCACACAGTTCAATATTCACACAGTTCGCCTTCTTTCAAATAACTGAAGTCATTCAACTCAAATTCCAGATCATTCTTGTTCAAATTCCCAAATTTGAAATAACCCACCACATAACTCAATATCACTTACCTTCTTGCCAGTAGCTGAAGTCATTCAACTAAAATACCTGTTTCTTCAAATTTCCAAATTTTAAATAAACCTAACTCACAAAACAGTTCAATATTGCCCAACTCAATGTAATAATGTTGATTATGCTTCAAAATTCCTAAATTTGAAATAACCCACCACACAACTCTATATCACTTACCTTCTTGCCAGTAGCTGAAGTCATTCAACTTAAACTTCTGTTTGTTCAAATTTCCAAATTTTAAATAAACCTAACTCACAAAACAGTTCAATATTGCCCAACTCAATGTAATAATGTTGATTATGCTTCAAAATTTCTTAATTTGAAATAACCCACCACACAATTCTATATCACTTACCTTCTTGCCAGTAGCTGAAGTCATTCAACTTGAACTTCTGTTTGTTCAAATTTCCAAATTTTAAATAGGCCTAACTTACAATACAGTTCAATATTGCACACCATCTTGCCTCTACCCAATATAATAATGACAAGAAGGATAATAATGATAAAAATGGTTCAAAATTCCTGAACTTGAAATAACTCACCACACCGTTCAATATCATCAACACCATAGAGAAAAGATACCGTTTAATGATACTTGTAGTAATCATTCTGTCTCTGATATCACTCACCTTGTCAGTGGCTGAAGTCATCCAACTCAAATTCCTGCCCATTCTTGCGAGTAGCTGTTTCATCGCTCAGTTGTTGAAATTTCATCGCTTTCAAGGCATAGTTGAAATACATCAGTATGCAGAAGCAGCTAATCGACAGCCATTTACTGCTCCAATGCACCTTCAAAATGTCGGGGGGATTCTGGGATAGGGGTACTGAAGGGGGTGGAATTTTGGAAGAGGGGTACTGAAGGGGGTGGAAGTTTAGAAGAGGGGTACTCAAGGTTTGGGAGGGGGGTACCCAAAAGGAGTGGAATTTTGGAAGGGGGGTACACAAGGGGGTGGAAATTCTTGAGGGGGGTGGAAGTTTGGAAAAGTGATGTCTAAGGGAGGGGGTGGGGCGCAAACAAAGCCCCACAAAGCGTTGTCTTGTCACCCCCAATATGCATGCCTTTCTTGGATGCTTGTCTTTGAAACAGAAGGCAATAATAATTGTCATTATACAAGGAGGAAATTCGTTGAACGTTCTTGTTATTAGCTGAGATACTGACAGATCAAACGGAGAGTGGTGGAGTGAGGAGGGATAGAGAATGAGAGTGAGTGAGGTTTGAGAGAGAGAGAGAGTGAGTGAGAGGAGAGACAGGAAGAGGGAGAGACGATGAGTAAAAGAGAGAAATAGCGAGAGACAGGAAGAGGGAGAAAGAGTGAGATAGTGAGAGAGATTGAGAAACGTTGATTGATTGATTGATTGAGTACTTTATTCATGTAGATTACAATATATACTGGCTTATACACTTATATACAATAGCTTACAATACAGCAAAAATATAGATGAATTTACATAATATAGACTAAGAAAATAATATTGAACTGTATATGATATGAAAAAGTAATTTGTAATATAATAACTATAGATAATTATATTGTTATGAATCTACATAAATTGGTGGAGCTTTGAACATATCAATGTCCATTCTTCGGAAAGAATATTAAAAATATCCTCCCCACTAACTCTCTACCAAAACTAACTCTCTACCAAGAGAGAGAGAGAGAGAGAGAGAGAGAGAGAGAGAGAGAGAGAGAGAGAGAGAAATTAAGATTGATTGATTGATTGATTGAGTACTTTATTTATGTAGATTACAATATATACTGTCTATACACTTATATACAATAGCTTACAATACAGCAAATTATAGATGAATTTACAGATATAGACTAAGAAAATAATTATTGAACTGTATATGATATGAAAAAGTAATTTGTAATATAATAACTAAAGATAATTATATTGTTATGCATCTACATAAATTGGCGGAGCTTTGGACATATCAATGTCCATTCTTCGGAAAGAATATTAAAAATATCCTCCCCACTAACTCTCTACCAATAAGAGAGAGATAGGGAAAGAAAGAGAGAAAGCGAGTGATAAGAAAACTGAAGAATGAGGGTAAGAAAAAAGAAATACAGAGAAATCAGAAAACAGAGACTGTGATAAAATTGATTTAATCATTTAACTCATTTCTAGACCAGTATGACTTGAATCACAGCTATATACTATAGAAGGCAACGAAAAGAGAAATTCGGAAACTATGCCGTACTATCATTTCCACTGACTCTAACAACGTGAATCCCAATATATTCATAACACAGCACAATACCATTGAGAATTTTTGAAATGACACACTCGCGAATTTCACGGAGAATAAATTGGAATATTTCTAATTTCCTGTCAGCTTCCGTAACGTCCTTCCAATATTTCTCTGCTTCCAAATAAAATTCCCTCTAAAATACATGGGGAGTATCATAACTAGTTCCAAAAGTTATATCAACATTTTACTTTTATAACTGTAAAGTTGCTGGTGAACTGGAGCTACTTATTGAAAAACGTGGATTTCTTCTTTATTATCCATGCTTCTGTTCTGTACATCCAAGCGTTCTGCGTTGTTGTAGAAAGTTGCGAACAGGGACATACACAAATTGCGCCCAGAGGTAAATGCTTTGTTGTTGGAAGATGCGAACAGGGACATACACAAATTGCGCCCAGAGGTAAAATGGGAGTGATACATGGCTCCTTTACACACGTACACTGTTTACGTCGTGACGTCATCACTGACAGTCAGATCATTTTTGTCTGTCAATCTCTCCCCCGCTCACTCACTGTCTCACTCTTTCTCTCTCTTTCTCGAAGTGATAACGGTATATAAACTTTCCGACAACCATCTGCTTTATAACGACCATTCCTTCCTATTCGACTCCAAAACCGTTCCATTGATTTATCTCGACTTGTGTGACGAATTTTGAAAACATCAACTTTTCGATAATTAGGAAATATAGACTCAGGCTGTCACCATGAGTGAGAAAATGAACAGTGTTGATGTGTTTGCTAAGCTGAGTGACGGAGGTTCAAGGTTATTAGTGTTTGAAGGTTTTAAGTATTCAAGAAATATATCTCCATCTATCACCCACATTGTCTTTGTCATTAAAACAAAATTCAGAAATAAAAAGTCAAAACATTAGAATGAATGATTGAGACTATGTGTTTGCTAGAACCAATTCGATTCTTAATGGATGATTGTTCGTACAATCATGGTTCTAGCCCAATCTTCCAATATCAATTAGAATGGAACTATACGATAGAAATATGTATCTCACTAGCTGTCAGGATCGCTTCGCTCGCCATATCCGTCTAGCCAGGGGGCTCCGCCCCCTAGACCCCCGACTGGATCGTCCAAGAATGAGATCAGGATGCATTTTTCATTTGAGCATTTTTATCATATGTTAGGACAATCCAGTCGGGTGTCCAGTCTAAACGTCTGGCTAAACGGATATGGCGAGCGAAGCGAGCCTGACTGCTAGTAATATAATATTCCCAGGATTGAAGTAGCAGTGCCCAAACAATTTTTCCGCGATAAATGCATTTAAATCTTCAACTTGGTGCCAACCTAACAAAGTCAACTCAACTTAATGCCAACCTGACAAAATTATTAATTTATTTGCCAGTTAACAACTGATTCGAAGAGGTACTCTATCTAGATTATAGTTCTATAGTAACATATGATATGGAAATTTCAATTATAATTAAGAGATTGGGAGAAGAAGAATATACATGCTAAAAGACGAACTTTAAACCCTTAAAAACCACCCTTAGAGTTAAAATATTGCCAAAAGATTTCTTAGTGCGCCTCTAAAGGGCCAACTGAACATACCTACCAAATTTGAACGCTTTTGGTCCGGTAGATTTCTAGTTCTGCGAGTGAGTGAGTGAGTGAGTCAGTCAGTCAGTCAATGAGTGAGTGCCATTTCGCTTTTATATATATAGATTAACTTGGCTAATATGTTGTTATAATACAATAGTGTTTTGCTTGAAGCTTCCTTGGGATACTTGAGTGAATTTGAATTTCGCTCCTTCAGTCGGCTGAATTTCGTAGGTCGGCTGCTAGTGAGAGCGAAATGACATCACTCGTGATGACGTCACGGACGTTCACTTTGTTACGTTCAATCTGTGAGTGCCCAAACACATTCTGTCCGCTGGACGCAATTTGCAGAACGCCAGACCGCTCGATGTGTGCACACTCTGCCCTTTGATACACTTGAGTCCTTGCTTAGGGCGTTCAAATGGAAAAACAACGTTTCCAAGCTATCAACAAGATGATGATAAACCTACAAGAAACACACGAGATTCCTTCAGCATTCGCTTGGAAGAAGATAAGATCCAATTTCTCTCCCCTATTCAAAGTGGCGGAGACAACTTCAAAGGCTACAACCCTATTTTGTTGTAATCGATGTAGTGATGAGCAAAATCAAGATGAACGTATCGGAAACATGAAATAAAGACATAAGAAGCTCGCTGGCAACCCTCCAGTTAGCAGGAGACATTAATTTCCACACTTTGCCACGGAAAATCCTCTGAAAATCTTCCAAGTCTACTCCGATTCTTCCCTCATCCTTCTCCTTCTTCCTCTTCTCTTCTTTTTCTAGTCCTTACTTTCTCTTCCGTCTTCAGTTTCCTTCGAAAAAATATGATCAAAGCTAGTATCTGTGCCTCCCCAACAGAATTACATTATCTCTGTTGTGTTCCTTACCGCCCCCCACCCCTTAGATCGAGATGATTGATTCTGTAATTATTGTTTTCCGAACGAAATTGAATGTCGAGTCTCCCTCAACAAGGGGAGAATGTTATTCTTTGAAGACAATCTTCATTGAGGTGTGCTAGAAACATCTTGTAGTTCACTTACAGTGCAGGAATTATATTTCTCCAAAAGGAAATTGAAATGATTTCAAACGCTCCTGACAAAGAAGGGAATCATGTGGTCCATTGATTAGAACAATGCTCTAATCAACATTGTTGATTGGACACAGTAGGCAATGATAAAGTTATTACATTCAAAAATAAATTCATTATTAGTATCCTAGAATTACATGATCTAGAAGTACATGATTTGAGTGTCATTTACTATTCCATTCTCGAATAATATATTATCGTCGCTACAAGGAGAATCTTTCCTGATAGAGGATAGTACACAATAGCCAATCCCACTTTCCACTCAAAACTTTTTTTAATTTAAAAATAATTTCATGGATTGAGTAACAACATAGCCACCTCTAATACAAGGCACTGGCCTACGATATTGCAACGTCGCAGTGTAGGCCTAGAATCTAATACATGATTGGTGGAAAAGATTTAAAAAAATACCAGCTGATCTTTTTCACAATCACTAAACAATTTTTTTGAGAGTGGAATCGTGATTTTTACCATAGCCATCTCTAATACAAGGCCCTTGCCTACGATATTGCAACGTCGCAGTGTAGGCCTAGAATTAATACATGATTGGTGGAAAAGATTTAAAGAAATACCAGCTGATCTTTTTCACCAATCATGTTTAGATTCTAGGCCTACACTGCGACGTTGCAATATCGTAGGCCAGGGCCTTGTATTAGAGGTGGCTATGGTAACAATCACGATTCCACTCTCAAATAAATTGTTTAAATAATTATTTAAATGAGAGCAGCACACAAAACATCAATTCGCAATTTAATCCTTATTCAAGACTCTGTTTGAATAGTAGCTAAGATGCTAAGACAGGAAACGCTGGAATTCTGACGTCATGTCAAGTGCGTTAATAGATTTCTAATAACATTAATGTCGTTGACTGCCTGACAAATTAGCAATAGCTAACAGGCAAGCAAGCGAGTAATCAGGTTAAGTAAGCTTCGAGAGTCGCGTTCCTGTGATGATTGAATTGATGGGGGCTAAATTTGGGGGGTTGACATTTCGAGTCTGAAGGGGGGGGGGTCTAAAGACGTTGACAATGGAGGAAAGCATTGCCTAGAATTCCATCTCTATACTAAGTCACTTCCCCTACTCGAATTATTGCATTTGAAAACGAATAAGCCTCCTGAATTCTCATCCCAGCCTCAAACCTTGCGACAAATATGCTGCATAACCTTCCTTCCTCCCTCCACATATTAAATTAGTTTCATTTAGTGGCAGTAATCAGTTGCATCCATATTACTGTATAAAATCGAAAGTAGTGTGGAGAATCTAGTATGTCTGGAGAACCATCCTTAAGTTTGTGCAAAGGCTAAAAATAAACTTTCTACTCGTGATATTTTTCGATTTGTATATCATCAAGCTATCAAAATGAAAAAGTTTTCTCATGAAAACATTTTTTTTCTGATCATTACTTTTTGAGATATGAGCGACTGAAGTTTGAATTTTTGGGATAGAACATTTCAAATTCGGTACGATATAAATCCATGAGATTTGGAGAATGGATTCTTCATGGTATTGTTGATCTAGTAAAACCAACATTTACAGAAAATATCAATTTTTGGAAAAGTTATTCAATTTACCATAAATAACTCAACAAAAAGTTATTTTTGGTTATTTCTAGTAAATTGAATAACTATCTTAAAAATTGATATTTTCTGAAAATTTTGTTTTACCAGATCAACAATACCATGAAGAATCCATCCTTCAAATCTCATTGATTTATCTCTTACCGAATTTGAAATGTTCTGTCCCAAAAATTTAAACTTTAGACGCTCATATCTCAAAAATTAATGATCAGAAAAGAAATGTTTTCCTGAGAAAACTTTTTCATTTTGATAGCTTGATGATATACAAATCAAAAAACTTTGAAAAATATCACGAGTAAAAAGTTTATTTTTAGCCTTTGCACAGCCTTAAGGGGTTATATGGAGGAATTAGGGGACGTTTATCTAATAGAGGGTATGATGTAGTTCCACTCACTTCTTCGGTCTTCATCTAGCTCTCTTTTTTTATTTCATTGACAATCACAAATCATAATTACAATATAATATGATTGGGAGAAGACAACAGGCATTTTTATTCTTACCTGCAAAACAGTGGGATACGAATTGAATGATGTTGAGCTCCCCCGTTATGAAATATTGTCAACTTTTATCTTGTATATATTTGGAAATCTTCCAGGTAAACCTTCTTGGGAACTATGTGAGAAACATTTGGGAGAATTCTGTTTAGATTCAGCTTGATTTGAACAGGAATACAAATGAATGTTGAGAATTATATCTAAGATAGAGTAAACGTGGAAAATGAAACTATTCACTTTAAGTGAAGGTTTTTTCAAGTCATAGAAGATTTTTCATTTCAGTGCACTATAGAATCTCAGATTTCTCATTTCAGTGCACTATGGAAACTCAGAAACTAACTATAGCCATAAATTTCTGAAAAAGTATGTCTTGAAAAAATAAGTCTTTTCACTGAGATTTTTTGAGAATTTCATTAGAAAATGGAAGGGTGAAGTTGAAGTTTTTGCCATTTTCCAGACAAACGAGTAAAAACTGTCACACTTTTCCTGTTACTACCATTATGTAATATGGTCGCATCTAGCAAGAAAAATCTGAGTGATAAGTTGTAAGCGATTTGTCAGGCTTAGAGCGAATATTTGCGAGAATAGAAAAGTGAGGACGAATGGATAGTAGAGAAAGAGAGAGAGAGAGAGAGAGAGAGAGAGAGCTTGAAAAGAGAATTCAGTGCGCGAATATAATAGATGACAATATGTGAAAACCAATTTACATACAAAAGAGGTGGGAGAAATAGGATTGAAAGGCAGCCACTTTGCTCGCAAAAAAGTTTGGAGAACAAGAGAAGAAGAAGAAAGAAGAAGAAGAGAGAAGAAGAAGAAGAAGAAGAGAAGAAGAAGAAGAAGAAAAGAAGAAGAAGAAGAAGAGAAGAAGAAGAAGAAGAAGAGAAGAAGAAGAAGAGAGAAGAAGAAGAAGAAGAAGAAGAAGAAGAAGAAGAAGGAAGAAGAAGAAAAAGAAGAAAAAGAAGAAGAAGGAAAAGAAGAATAAGAAGATGAAGAAGAAGAAGAAGAGAGGAGGAAGAAGCAATACAACAAAATTATAGTTGAATTTACATAATATAGACTAAGAAAATAATTATTGAACTGAATATGATATGAAAAAGCAATTTGTAATATAATAACTATAGATAATAATTAAATTGTTATGCATCTACATAAATTGGCGGAGCTTTCGACATATCAATGTCCATTCTTCGGAAAGAATATTAAAAATATCCTCCCCACTAACTCTCTACCGAAAAAGATGAAAATAAAAAATGAAAGAGAGAGAATAAATAATAATTTTGTAGACGAAAAACGATTGAATGGAAGTAGCAGATAAAAAAAGTACAAGCTAAAGAATAAGATGAAGAAGAAAAAGAGACAAAGGAGTTGGAAAAATTGAACTGGATGACTCAAAGCATAAGAGATGAAAGATGTAGTGACGAAAAAAGTTTCCAACATTTCCATGAAAATTTTTCAATGTTCTGGTTCTCTAGAAATCTTAACTGGAATGTTTCCGTGCATAGCATGAACCCTAATATTTCTAGAATTTTTTAAATTATGGACAAGAATGGATTATTTCATTGCGATCCTTCAACTGATAAGTCAACTTCACCAAATAAATACTTTTACGGGAGGAAAAAGATTCCTTGGATTCTTTCCTGGGTATTTTAAATAAAACAATACGAGAAAGAGGAAGTTGAATTATGAGGAGAATACAAATGGAGGAAAAAAGAGAGAAGCTAGTCAAAGAAAAGGAGAATGGAGATTTCATGAACAGGGAAAGCAGAAAACATGAATTCATTCAATAGGGAACGATTTACTCAATGATTGATTGATTGATTGATTGAGTACTTTATTTATGTAGATTGCAATATATACTGGCTTATACACTATATACAATAGCTTACAATACAACAAAATTATAGTTGAATTTACATAATATAGACTAAGAAAATAATTATTGAACTGAATATGATATGAAAAAGCAATTTGTAATATAATAACTATAGATAATAATTAAATTGTTATGCATCTACATAAATTGGCGGAGCTTTGGACATATCAATGTCCATTCTTCGGAAAGAATATTAAAAATATCCTCCCCACTAACTCTCTACCGAAAAAGATGAAAATAAAAAATGAAAGAGAGAGAATAAATAAGAATTTTGTAGACGAAAAACGATTGAATGGAAGTAGCAGATAAAAAAAGTACAAGCTAAAGAAAAAGAAGAAGATTGAAACGGAACGAAGAGGCATACAGAGAAAGGAGGATACAGTATGCTACATATAGAACAAGGGAAAGACAGAGAGGAAAGTAGAATAAGATCTTGTGAATAAAAATGAAAGGAGAAATAAATTTCTCCTTCTTACAAAATGAATGCTCTTTCAAAATTAGTCTAGGAATGACTTGAAACTGATGAATGACCTATTCTAAAAATTTCCTCATAGAATAAAGTGATAGTCTCACGTTTATAAATTATTCAAATAACAAGTTTATCCCTCAATTTAGGTCTCGATAAACTGGGTTTTGATAATCAAGATTCATGATAATCCAGGTTTAGGATAATCTAGGCTTCAATTAGATTCCTACTCCACACTAGATGCCAAATAATATCAAGTTTCGCATATATTTCACAACATAAAGTAAGTTTCAATTTCGACGAATAATAGAAACATCCTGATGTAACAATCGAAACATTTTGATGTAACAATCGAAACATTTTGATATAACAATCTACAACGGTTGAATGCATCGACCGCTGACAAATAGGCTACAACTTAGCAAGCACCAACAGTCAATTAAGTCCGTAACGAAGCTTATCAAGTACCCTCGAGTTCGACAGCTGCCAAGTTTTCCTGGAAATTTGAAGCTTAACGCCCAATTAAGCTCTTGATGGTCAATCAATAGTTAATCGAGAATCATTCTAGGACCAGTCGGTTGTTGAGTACTGGGAAAATGTACGGCTCAATTCTGGTGAATGGATTTCATTTCATAAATTCGGCTTTGGCTGGGTAGGTTGTGAAATTTCGTTGGAAAATGTATGTTAGAGCCCATGTTCTTTTGTGAAATACAGCTCAGATTTGAAACTTTTCTCTGGAAATGAAGTGTTGTTTTTTATCGTTGAAGAAGCAATTAGTCCCCGGTAAAGATAATGGCCCATATGAATAAAACCAGAGAAAATGCTCATGAGCAAGAGCATGGAGCATAAGGTTTTGCTTATGAGCAAAAGGTAGAAGCAAAAGTATTTGTTCATTTTTATATGAATTAGCTTTACCTTATACTCTTACCTCATGCTCCTGAACTGTAGAGCAAATGCTCAAGTATTTAAAAGATTTTTCATCAGCTGATTCGCTTTTGTAGCCTTACTTTGTTTTTATAGCTCTCGGAAGCGCTAAATATGAAAGTAGGGGGCACCGCTTGTGTTTGCGTCGTCTGCTCTGTTTTCTATTTATGAAATGAATAGAGTTTTAGGTTAGTTGAGTTTAGAATTTTGAAATAATAGCCAATAGCGTAAACAAAAGGCATCTCTATAATAATCTTTAGCATATTCTTATGATATCAATAGCCTTCTTATAATCGTCTACACTCTCATCTTCTTAAATGCCTATTTCCTATTTTGTGATGGCTACCTTTATATCAGGTAGCTATCTTTTGTATTTATTCTTTTGTAGGAATAATGGTGATATATATCATGGTTGAATCTAAAAATAGTTTTATAGTTCCCAACTATTGGTTGTGATCGTATCTGGTATAGTTTCCTCTTCCTCATACGAATTAGTTGAACAATTTTACTATGAGCAAAAGGTGATAAGCTGTTCTAGACTAGACTCACCTTTTTTGAAGCATTTGCTTCAAAAGTTGAGCAAATGCTCCAGTTTATTCATACAATTCTGAGTATAAGCTTTTACTTTTGAGCAAATGCTCAAACTATTTTTTTGATGAGCATGAGCAAAAGGTTTTGCTCACGTTTATTCATAGAAAATGAAGGAAATGCTCCATATTTTAGAAGTATAAGCAAATGCTCAACTTTATTCATATGACTCATTGTTGATAAACTTCTTCAAGTAATTAAAGGCCCTTGGTAAACGATCATCTACTATTTTGAACATTCTACTGTGATTGTTGGAAAAATATCTCAGCTATTGATGAATTCGTATTTTTTTTTATGATGATACCTATATTTATGACTGTGTCATAATAATTTTTGTCAATGCAATTCTGTTTGTGAGACAATAAAACATTTTTGATTCGTATGAGTTCTAGGCTTCAGCGTGAGTAATAAAACGTATGATTATGAGAGATGATTTAACCGACAACTTTAGGTGGGTTCCGAATACATTTTGATACATGAAATTCCGAATACATAAAATTCTTTATATCAATTCATAATTTGCGCCCAATTAACAATAAATCAAATCAATTCATTCTCACAATTTACAAATCATACAGTACAGTTACAGTAATAATAATAATAATAATATCGAGTGACCTTGATGGCTCAGGTCTGGTGTCAGAGTTTTCAGGTCGCAGCTGATCAATTTCAGGGCTTCTGACATGACCTAACGACTGCTTTTTAGGCAGCCGGGACCGACGGCTTAACGTGTCCATCCGAAACACGGGAGTGGCCCGAGATAAATATCTTAAGTGTTTAATGTACTGAAAGATCTATTCTGCAAATCATTACATAGAATTTGGAGAAATTCAACAAGAAACACAATAATTTGAATTTACTAACCTTATTATTATAGTACAGTTACAGTACATTTATATATACCCTTACGTTATGAGAGACTCACATGTAGGCTTAAGACTGTGTTTGTGAGGGCCTGGCGTAATTCTCTGAATTTAAAATCGATATTATTAAAATTATGAAAAAATTAATAATAATTAGACTATAAAATTATGAAAATTGATATTATATTTAAACTAAATTTGAGAAACAAATCGATCAAATTTCATATAACTGATTGTGATCAACATTAAAATAGACGTTCCTTCGACGTTATCAATGTGATTACTCTAATTTTATTTCGTCTTGATGAAATTTTCAAATGTTACCATAAACAACTGTGAGTTTTTCAATATTATGATGCATATAAAAGTAATGAATGAAACTAGTTCATTTAACTTTTCGTTAACGGTGAAAATAGGTATGTCGTTTTATTACATTACATTGAAAGCAGTAGAGTATACATACACTTTGTGAAAATAATCAATAACTGAAAATTTTGTGAAGTGAACAATTACAAGACTAAACTATTTCGTAATATGTGTAACCTTATCTAAATTTGGGAGAGGAATAGCACAAGGTTACCTTATGTTTTTTCCCTATGATGATGTAATTATTGTATGGATCAATAAAGAATAGAATATACATACACTGTTCACTCCCAATATACTGAGTTGTCGGAGACTATATCCTATACTATTAAACGAGCAATTTCTGTTTATATGTTTAGATCTTTATATGTTTGTATTTCACCGGATCTCGAAAATGGCTCTAACGATTCTCACGAAATTCAGAACATAGCAGGTTTATAATATAAAAATTCGATTGCACTAGGTCTCATCCCTGGGAAAACTCGCTGAAGGACACTAAACGAATAATTATTATTCATCCTTGGCAAAACAGCTGATAATAATTATTTCGTCGTCTATTGATGATGGAAGTGAGTGAGCGAGTTCATGTATGTGGGATTGTGTCAAAATTATGACTCAGCTGTTGAACTTTTGTAATCATTCAATCAGGTACTTAGTGCCGGTTGCAAAAAAGCCGGGTTATTTTCAATCCGGATTAATTCCAGTGGATCCATCTTTTTGAAATGGGCTTCTCTGATTTGGTTCACGTGAAATTAATCAGGATTAAAATTTAACCGGCTTTTGTGCAACCGGGCCTTTGTGAGGGAAATTTTGCATTCCTCTGGGAATTAAACTCAATTTACTGTGATTAGGTAGAACATTTCTGTATGAACTATGAATGTTATTATGATTTCTTATTTCGTAATAAATCTCGTATGCTTTTGTACTCTAGAGCGAAGCTCGGTCCCCGATATTATCCAATATATGCACTGGCAATATACGATTAAACATACATTGTATAATAGTATTACTGTATCTATTGGATAGACCATTATATTCTATGTAATATGGTATATTAATTTGATTCATTTGAGTACATTTATATACAATTTTCTGCTTTAATTGTATGTTCTGTATTGCAGTTCTGTAATATATTCCAATAGTACATTACCAATACATATGCACGTAGAGCAATCATCGCATTACAGTTTCGATCTAGTACTGTACATATATGGTACTCTACCGGAGCTAATCACATATTAGAGACTAATCCCATACATCAGCAACCAAGCCCTTATGGATATATATATAATATATATATATATATATGTATATATATCCATAATTATATATCCAAATATAATATTAATATAATATTATAAATATAATATTATATATCCATAATAATATATCCAAATTATATCCATAATTATATATATATATATATATATATATATATATATATATATTATATATATATATAATTATGGATATAACGGAAACAGCAACCAGTAAATCAGGTGACACCACTATAAATGTCTCATCCCATACAGGCCTGCTAATACTCTGACCTAGATTTTTCCTATTATGGTCATATTCCACTCCAACTGAACCTTAATAATTCAACTTGATACGTTTTAAACGGACTTTTTGCGAAAAAAATCTCGTCTAAAAAAGTCAGACACGGCTGTTCGTGGGAAAAACATATACCCGCATACTGATTATTATGGAATATGATAATTTCTAGTGTCTGATGGTGTTTTTAGGCGAGTAATTAAAATGATAATTTATGGAGAACGATGCCCGTAATGAGTTCTAGTTACTTCTTTGCATATAACGGGGATAAAATAATGCTTAGCACAATGTGATAAACACATACGTTCCTTGTAACGGTATGTTGGCTTGAATTACACGTGAAATCACACGTAAGATCGCTTGTATTAATAATTTACTTGAGTAAATTATCAGATTTGCGGAAATTGAGCGTGTTGCAGCAGCTTTAATTAATTCAAGTCAATGGCTTAATTCATAATTCAAGTTGAAATATGTTCACTACGCTTCTACCATTTAATATAGCAGTCGTTAGGTCATGTCAGAGGCCCTGAAATTGATCAGTTGCGACCTGAAAACTCTGACACCAGACCTGAGCCAGCCAGGTCACTCGATATTTTTCTTATTATTAAATAAAAAAAAAATAAATAAATAAAGGCCTCTATTGAACAATTGCATGCATTATTTTTTTAAATATTTCCTAGGGTTTTTTCAAGAACTGTATACATGTTGGTTCCATGTTGAAATCCTTCAATTCAAACATTTTTTTGGCCAAGTATGATGATCAGTACGTTAGCTACTGTACATCTCAGTAGTTAGTTATCAATACATCTCACATTAGCTGTAGGCTTGTGTGTGGCATATTGGATGATGTAAAGTAATGATGAGGTTTTGTTCTTTACTGAATGAAGTTTAAAAGTTTCACTCACAAATCAGGTTTAATGTGCTAGCTTCAGTGATAATTATGTTTATAAATATTTTGGACTCAAAATTGGACAAAAAACGTGTAGTGTAAACATAACCTATTTTTGGACGATTTCTATCTAAATTTGGGAAAGGAACAGTTTTGGGCTTCAAGCCTGTTGTTCCTTCACCAATCATTCATAGTTGAGAATTATATTGTATCTATCCATGTATAAATTAATAAATAAATAATATTCACTACCAGCTGTGAGCGTTGCTTGAATGGAAAATATTGAATTTATTTTTCAGCTATGGCTATGCTCACAGCTTGAAAGAACTACGAAATCATCGACATAAATATAAATTGAAGAAAGCTTTCATATTTTGAACTTTAAACCTTAAAGTTTTCTGAACCTCATTTACAACCAATATACTTGAAAATGGTATTGCATCACTTGAAGTTGAAACTTCCTGAAAAAGACTTCTGCTTGCAAATTCCAATTCCCAAACCTGTTTAAAGATGATTAGGTTAGTAGACATATGGAGTATAATTTATTCTGTGCAGTTCTGTCTATATTGATACGTAATATCAATTTCAAAAATCAAATCAAGTTTCATTCAATGATATCACTTACATGACAAATTCCATTATACAAATGATATTACAGATCATTGAATACAATACTGTTTGCTTAAGAAAACAATTTCCATCTTTATATTGATGTATGCAATTTTGGTGAAATGATTCTGTGAAATGTTTCAAACGTAAAGGAACAATCATCCTATTCTAGCAATGAAAACAATTTCCATTTTCAATCAGAAATTTTATGAAGTGCGCGTACTCTGTTTCCTAGAATCTCCATGGGAGATCAATACAACGTTATGTATTCAATAAATTATACCAGTAAATTGTATATCAAATACAGTGATTCCACTAAATATCTTCATTTTCCAATCATTTTGAAAACCATTCCCTGTATTGTGAGAGGTGAAATAAATTCATTACAATCATAAAACGATCTGAGTTCATCCCGATGATAAATAATTGTTTCCAGGAAGACATATTGAGTTTAAAAGAATAAATCAATCATTGTATTCCCAAGGCTCTATTTCTCACATCCCTTCAATTCATTTTTTAATTTTATCTCTATTCTATTGAAACGTAATTAATTTAAATCATTGAATAATCATTTTGAATGGTTCTATTTGATTCAATTCCAAGTTTTCAAATGAACTATTTGATTTGCAAGTTACTTCATTCATAGACGTATAGTCTTCTTGGGGGATTCGACTTTTCAATGTTGTTACAATTTGAAAACAAAATAGTAATTCACTTTATCTTCATATTTATTATTTTTTTGTAACTGAATTATATTGTAAAAACTTGTAATTTCATGCGGAAATAAGAATGTAATTGAATTGATGTATACAGAAAACAAATATTTCATTTATTAATTATTGATTATATGATTAATGATTGATAGATTAGATTATATTGATGTTATTAATTTATAGATTTTATTCATTATTATTTTTTTATTCTAATTACAAGCTGAATGTGAGTCGGAACAGGCAATAGCCCAATCCCTGATTGAAAGAAGAAGAAGATTAATCATTGATCTCAATGAAATTGATTTTGTTTCAGAAACTCTCTAGCGTTTCGTTCTTAAATTTTTACTCCACAAAATGCACCATCTATTAGCCGAGCTGAAACTGATCATTTTCTGATGACTTACGTCACAACCTCCTCCGCTAAAAGAACGAAACCATTAAAAAAATTATCCTCATAGCAGAGAGTAAAAAACGGAGTTATTGTTGATGAAACTGAATAATTAGCTTGGATTTATTGTCACCGTGGATTTAGCCGAGATGAGTCGCTTCTTTTTTTCCGTTTTCCTCTTTCTTACTCCTCCTTCCCTTCCTATCACCGTCCCATGTCCTCCCATAGCTGCTGGCTTAGAATTCAAAGCTTTAATTATGTCCGACCCTCAGAATTTTCCTTCCGTCCTCCGGAACTCCTGTTGTGAAAATTAGCTCTTTTTTCCAATTTACTCTGAATTAGAGACGAGGTCTCTTCTCTCTCTCTTCATTTCTCTCGGTTACTCTCGTTGTGTATTTTGCCGACCGTCGAATCCGATACTATTTGCTTAATTTGAGAGGTGTTGGATGTTTTCTGAAAGGGCTTTTCCGCTGAAAAGAGTAATTGTTACTCAACAACTTTTCAGTTGTTAACAACTGGGAAGTTGATACACTTTGGAGGTTGCCTGTTTAGGATGTTATTTCCGGTCCAATGAACACGAAAATGGGACAAAATTAATCGTGAGAGGGATTGAAAATGTTACAAAATTGTAAAGAAAGATTGATCAGAGACTGGAAAATTTACAAAGTTTAATCGGCAATAGAACCGATATAATTTATGACTTATTTTTGAATGCTCCAATGATATGGACATATTGTGAGACCATCTAATATATAGATTCATTCCGAACTTACAGCATTTTTATAGAGACTGGAAGATTGACAAAGTTTACTCGGCAATAAAACCGATGTATGACTTATTTTTGAATGCTCCAATGATATGGGCATATTGTGAGATCATCTAATATATAGATTCATTCCGAACCTTCAGCATTTTTTGGATGGAAAATATTGATTGATAAGGAATAAGAATTTGTAGTGAATTCTACTATATGAACCGATAATTGAGTAATCAACAGGTATTCACAAGTATTTGCCCAATCTCTATTATTGTGAATATCTTCACGTTCTTCATTATCCATGATCGCATATGCAATCTTTTTGTGTAGTTGAGAAGTTGATATTGTGGTAATTATTCATATTGAATGAAAAAGACTAAGAAATTGTCAAAAAACCACTGATTTATGGTAAGGAACCAAGGAAGTGGTAAGGAAGTAAAAACCACTGGTATTTATGCTAAATCAGTGGTTTTTGACAATTTCTTAGTCTTTTTCATTCAGCATATGCAATCGATAATAATGTTATCTGTTACGTTGTAATTAGGCCTCAAATTCATGAAAATTCAAAACATTTCTACCGTTGATAATGATTGTGTTCACAGTGATCAACAATAACACTTGAAAGACAATCTCTTAATCACATGATATGACAACTGCCCAACAGCAACAGTATGTATTCTCCACCAAAAATGGGATTGTCTTGTCTCGGCCAATCCCAGCCTTTCACCTCGATACCTCCTCTGTTCAGCCAACTACCAATCATGATGCTCCATTTTGTTTACCTTAATGGAAGGCTGTGGTTGGCTTAGACAGCACTCACCTTCGGTAGGCGGGATATTCAAACTAAAGCAGTAGTTTTTTTCATAAACTTACTACTTTAGTTTATGAAAAAAACTTTTTTTGTTGTAAACTCATTGATCTATGTATTGGAATTACTAGTACAATATTATTTTTTATCGAAATTCATGATTACTTGAAATTCATCGAAATTCACTTCTTATATTGCCTTAATTATATTGTACTTCTTAAATGTATTCCTTACTCTCCACATGTTATTTTCTTCTCCTTCTTCTTTCTATTTCTCTTCCTCTTCCTCTTTTTCTTATTCTTTCTCTTCTCCAATTACACTTTCTTTCTCTTTGTCAACTCTTTTTCTTTTTCTATCCAACTACTTTCCATTCCTCTTCTTAAACTATTTCACCTCCTCTTTCTTATTCTTCTTTTCGTTTTTGTTCTTCCTCTTGCATGATTATGTAGGTCTATTATTAACTCATAGACCAATACACTGGTAATAGAGTAGATCGATATACTAATAATACTTGTGCCCGGTTGCAGAAAAGCCAGTTAAATTTAATTCGTGATTAATTCCATGAGGACCAATCAGAGAAAGTTATTTCGAAGCGAAGGCTTTTCTGATTGTTTCTCGAAAAATTAATCACGATTAAAATTAAACCTTTTAATTTTGCGCAACCAGGTCTTAGTGTTTATTAACCCAATCCTAATTAAATACTCTAATAAGAAATTTATTACACTAATTGTAGATTAGTGTGAAATCGAGTATAACTATACTAAAATTTGTATAAAATGGAGAAATCTAGGCTAATGTCTCCCTCTCTCTCTCTGTTGCAGCTGGAGCATCATGTGCACTATCGTCATCTTCGTCGCCGGCAGTTGTCCACTCTGCCGGGGCTCGAACTGGAGCTGCTGGAGCCACGGCAGCTCGACTGCGTCACTCGAGGCATCTGCTTGCCAGAGCACCCCCTCCCCCACCGGGGTCCCCCCACGCTGAAGCCCTCCGATCTGAAGATGGCTACATTGATGCCACTAACAGCCACTACTCTATGGTGAGTCAGCGATTCATTCATTATTTTATTCATTCATCAATGATGAAACATTCAATCATGAAAATCCTTCAAAATAGATAGAAATCATTAGGACTCAACGTTTCCACTATAAACGCGAAAATATGTTTCAGAGTAGATTAAAATATTAGTGGCGAAGATTGTTTTAATTTTCGGAACAAAATATTTTAAATTAATATTTATTTTACAGTTTTGAGTGCCAAATATAAATAATTTTGTTATCAATTCGGATCTTAATCTTTCTAAATTCAAAATTAATTGTTTCAAGTGTTTGTGTTTTGTTTCAATGTGGAAGAAGTTAGTGAAGAATTGGAAAGTCGCACATAACCTTTATTTGGACAATTTATTTTATGAAATTGGGATGAAAAGAAGTTTTGGACTGTAGTCTGTTTCTTTGTCCTTAAGTTGATTGTAAATGATGAATAAAATGGTACCAGCATGTGAATATAATGGATGAAGACAGGTTCTCAAATATTTAATTCATTCTTCAATGATAAAAGAAGATAAGCATAGAAATTCTTCAAAATAAATGAAAAACATCAAAACTTAATGTTTCCTCTATGGACGAAAATATATCTCAGAGTAGATTAGAATGATACAAGCATGTGAATAAAATGGAGAAAGACAGGTTACTATACTCTGTGCAGAATTACTTCTTACTTGGGATGGACATGCGCAGCAGAGAAAGCATACAGCGGGAGGGATACAGAGGCGCGATGTTGCCGTTTTGAAGCGGCCAGCGTTCTCCAACTTCTAGTGACTGTTCATGTGCTCATGCTACACATGCGAAGTTTCCTGTCTGAAAGCAGTCAGACGACTGACAAATTGGCAACTGCGCTTCTACCTATGACTCTATTAATCACTGTAATTGGCTGATCTCCCTCCATTTCTCTGCACTGCATATTCCTCCAAGTCAGAAGTAAATTTCTATGGAATATAAAATTGGTGCTCAACTACAACCCAGAAGGCAAGAGAGATCGAGGGCGTGCATGGAAAAGATGGTTGAATATGATAAATAGATAGAAATTATACTCGTCAAAAATGAAAATACAGTTTGAAATACAAATTCGAAATAAAAATGGGAAACAGAAAAATTATAATGAAAATATAAATGTAACAAATGTACTGTGTGCAAAGAAATATATTTCCGTCCGCGCACATGAGTATCAAGAAATAAGCAGTTGAATCTAGAAATTTAATATGAATAACAGAACGGAATATAAACAAAAATGTTATAGAATACTGAAGGCCGTTTGCACAGTCAAAGCTTAAACTGAATTTAATCAACTGGTGGCTTAAACTAAAAATGGACCACATTATAACGAACGAGACTTGATATGGATTTAATCCAGTTTAAAATGAAATTTGGTTTGAACTGATATTGTGCAAACGGCCCTAAGATAGAAAAAGAAAACTTGAAGTAAACAAACCGAGTTTGAACTTTCTGAACACAGTAGAATATCCTGATTTCCGCTGATAGTCGTATTGTATTCCGCTTCTCGGCATTGTGAGATGACGTCATTTGATCAGGGTTACATTTTGTAGATTATGATACCTTAATTCATTTCTATCTAAGTACATGTCGTTATTTGAAAGACAAAATGCTGAGTAAAATTTTATAGACGTATAGTACAATCGGTAGTCAGTATATTTTTGTCTTCAAGAATCGATTGATTTGGGTGCTGTTAGTTCGAAAACTACATAGAAATCTGTCGAGTTTTGATACCATTGATCTTGACGTAAGTTCTTCTTCAATGGAAGTGTTCATACAGTTTTCCTCTAGACTACATCACAAAGAAGTAGATGTGTTATTAATATAATAATTCCAAATTATTCGTGTAAATCAAACTTTGAAGTGACCCAGTTTTCCCCAGTTGATTACTCTGAAAATCCTGGGAAAAACTCGTCGGTTCGTGAATTCCAACTCATGTCTACACCTTGCATTCCGACAGCTTGTACAATTTTCCCAAGATTGCATTTTTCAACAATTTTCTTCGGATCGCAGTTTTCCATGTGGTCACGTGACGAACTGTGAGTTCGCGTGATATCGGAAAAGCGAATTAGAGGAGAACTGTGTGAAAAACTCTGTGAAAAGTGAGTGGAAAACTGTCAGTTGGCGAATTTTCGCTGGCAATTTTCGTCGAAGCGCGCACGATCTGTCAGTCAGCCAATCATACAACTGATTAAAACAATCGTTTCCACGAAGCAAACTGGCTGAAATCATGTTTCTAAATAAGTTTTCTCAGCTTGCGATATTGTGATTCTAGTGAAAAATAGGTAGTTTCGATTTCATGAAGTGTTCTGAAGTGTCAGGGAATACTGTATTCTATATTTTTTGGTACGGAACCTACTCAATCAATCAATTTTATTGGGAAAACATGTTTACATTAAACCCGTGGGTTTTTCAGCAGGTGCCAGATCAAAACAAAATTATTCACAACGTTTAATTAAAATTAATTATAAATAAGATAAAATAGTTTGTTTGTCGTGAATCAAGAGTAATATACAAGAAATTGAATAAAAGGATTACAATCATAATGAGAAATTAAAAGAAACATAATACGAGGGTAGGCTGATAAGTAATGCACACATGCTTGTAGAGCACAAATCAAATAACCCCCAGAAGCGCGCCTGGTGGCATGTGGAAGTTCTATTTATCCTCT
Source organism: Nilaparvata lugens (assembly GCF_014356525.2). NCBI lineage: Eukaryota > Metazoa > Arthropoda > Insecta > Hemiptera > Delphacidae > Nilaparvata > Nilaparvata lugens. Next base: position 12,120,865 of record NC_052507.1, on the reverse strand, counting down.
ACACGGCTGCGTAGTTTGAAGGTGTTGTGTTCATCCAGTTTGGTTTGGTTAGTGAAAGAATGGCGTCGTGTTCTGGTGTTATGTAAACGCGAATTGAACAACGTGCTGTTATCGAATTTGTGACTGCTGAGAAAGTGAATCCCGGTGAAATTCATCGTCGTTTAAAGGTTATTTAATTCTTGATTCTTCTCAATAATGATCGATGAAGTCGTCTCCTTCCTAACGGTAGCACTTCAAATTGTTCCCAGCATTCCAATCAACGCTGTTTATTCTCGTCTGTCAGACGGCGTGGTACCCATCGGGCACAGATTTTATGGTATCCCAATTGTTCAATAACGAAGCCGACATGTTACTTGGATATTCCAACTTGGTTTGCGATATGCTGTTGAGTGATTCGCCGGTCATTTTGAATCAAGTCTTCGACGAGTTTATGATGATTATCGTCTGTGGCAGTGATTGGGACGTACGCTGGGTGTTTCATCACCAATTGAGGCTTTTCCAGGTTGGCAATCTCGAAATTTTATAATTCATCGATTCACGGTAGACCTATCAACAGTATTGTCACAATAAACAGCCTTTAAATGACGATGAATCTCACTAGGATTCACTTTCTCAGCAGTTAAAAATTCGATAACAGCGCGTTGTTTAATTCGCGTTGACATAACACCAAAACACGACGCCATACTTTCACTAACCATACCAAACTGGATGAGCACAACGCCTTCAAACTGCGCTGCCATGTAGAGGAGAAATAGTACTTCTACATGCCACCAGGCGCGCTTCTGAAGTTTATTTAGTTTTTTGCTCTACAAGCATGTGTGCATTAGTTATCAGCCTACCCTCGTAATTAGAATAAAAGAAATGAGGAGTTAATCGAAGAACTTAAAAGGGGTTAAGGGAGGAATGAAGGAGAAAATATCTTATACAATATTAATTATTACAAAATTATTAGTCGTTTAGGCTGGCTTGATAAATAGTTCAAGAGAAAATCAATTTATCAATCAATCAAAATCAATTGATCATGGTAGGTGGAACTTCAAGTTTTAGGACTTGTTTTTAGAGTTAGGACTTGATTAATTTAAAGAATTTGTTTTGGAAACGTAAAGAATTCACAATACTGAATGCAGTACATTCTCAATATCAATCATCCAATAACGATATTATATCTCTTTCAATTGATAGCGGTTCATTATATTGTAATAATTTCTGTGAAATGAAAATTCTACCATGAATTGGATGCAATGAACCAATATAAAGTTTAGAGAGACTCATTAAAGCAAAGTCGAAACCTATCACACTTGAAAGTGATATTTTTGGGAGTCACTTAATTCTTTTACCACCATACTGTATTGTATCATAGAGAAACAATAGCGTAATGTTTATTACGCTAATGTTTATTACTTATGCTATTGTTTCTCTATGATTGTATCTAACTTGAATCTACATCTGATCCTACCTTACTTAGTATTGTGGGTATTGTTGGTATTGTCGTGGTTAAGTGACAGAGTGGACATTACTGTAGTAACTTTGTTAGGTCATCAAAAAAAAGTTATTCCATTCGAATCTCTTCTAAACTTTGAAGATAGATTACTTTTCAGACGTTATTTCAAGATAATTTGTATATCACATATTCAAATTTACTGTACTACAAATTTCCTACAAACTAGCAAATTTCTTGCTGTATTGCTCCTACCTCAATCTATATCTGTTCAACCTTACTTCTATGTTGCTACTATAAACCTACTGTATTACCTTTTCTGTTAGGGCTACTCATAAATACCAAAAAATAAAAATCCAAGTACCCCTTTTTTAAAAACTTCTCTACTCACGACATTTTTTGAGATTTATGTCATTAACAAGATGTCGAAACATGTCGTGAGTAGCCTTTTCAAAAAAGGGCACTTGAATTTTAATCTTTTGTACCTACTGTATTGTTTCTACCTTGAATCTTCATCACTACAGCCCACTCTATATTGTTGTTACCAAACTTTGAAAAGAGATTAGTTCTTAAACGTTATGAGGATAATATATATCACACATTCAAACATACTGTATTACGCCCATAGTAATACACTGGCAAACCCTCACTATATGTAGATGTAGACCTACACTAATATAACACCACCATCCAAGCTTTCCATACAAACCCAAACTTGCACTTTCAATAGACCTACTTCCACGTCAGTCGTTGTCGTGCAATAATCACGAGTCACGGAATCCGTGTAACACGGAACTGCTCGTGTACAACTCGTGAATAACTCGTATGCCGCAAATATATAGGCGGCAACATTGAGTCTATTTTGAACAAAGCCTGTGTGCGAAAACCGACTTCAAAGGTGATGATGACGTCACACATATGACGTCAGAAAGCGCCTAATGAGCGGGACCCAGTAGTAGTAGTGCAATTGCTGTGAGGTTCACGTGAAACTGGCAGCGTTTGTTAAATGGGGAACATTGATGTTGTTTATGAGGATTACTGCCAAACTCATCGGATGACGTTTGTCGGATTTGGGTCCTAGAAACAGTCAGTATATGTTGAATGGAAACCATTAATGTTTTACCTATAAGGATTGCTGACATTTTGGTGTGGAAATGGCGAATAAAGCCGCAAGCAGTTGAATGGCGGGAAGTTTGCAGCGAGGCAAAAGAGCCAAGTGAGCTGCTTAGTTTTCACGCTCGATTTCCAGAATTGGAATGTGTGTGAGACGGAGTGAGTAGAAGGTGCAATGCGTGTGAGGGAGAGAGGATGAGTGTGTGTAGTTTGGGAAAGGGATAGAGTAACTTATGGTCTTGTTTCATACACTTTCATTGCCACACATACGATTTATAATAGAATTTTATTGAAAAAAAACTAGATCCAAGTAGAATGAGAGGTGTAGAAATTTGAGAGGTTCAGGAAATGAAATATTTGAGAGCAAAGAAGAAACTGAACTTGATGTTTGAGTTAATAGAATTATATTGAAAAATCTGGTGTGGCGCACTCACACTAATTTCCTTGCCGTTATGAAAATTTATCACCTGACGCTAGTGTTCACGCGCATAAGAGTCTACTATTCTAAGATCTTAGCCAGCTGGTGACACGACAATAACGCTGGAGACACACGATGTGTGCTATCTCTTCATAGTGAATGATTTAATAGAATCAACAGTTGCCAACAGTTTGCAATTGAATAATCACATTTTCTCGAATTTCGAGCTTATTTTTAATTTTAGGTGAAAATGTTACTGAACATTAATTTTTATAATACATAATACTGAACATAAAAACATTAGAGATTTTTATGCTCAATCTTTTTCACTGAAAGGTTTTTGTTTAAATTGTATCTAAAGCCTGACTGATAATTGGGAATCTAAAATCAAACTTTGCATAGGTGAGGCGGAGCTCCTGAAATTTTTACAGATATGGGACTTGTGGCAGTTGATAGAGCTTATCAATGACTATTTTAGGTATGAATTTGATCAAAATCGTTGGAGCCGTTTTCGATAAAATCGCGAAAAACCCTGTTTTTGACAACATTTTCGCCATTTTAGCAGCCATCTTGAATTGCATTTGATCGAAATTGTTCGTGTCGGATCCTTATAGGGAAAGGACCTTAAGTTCCAAATGTCAAGTGATTCCGTTAATTGGGAGATGAGATATCGTGTACTCAGACGCACATACACACACACACATACAGACCAATACCCAAAAACCACTTTTTTGGTCTCAGGGGTCCTTGAAACGTATAGGAATTTAGAAATTGGGGTACCTTAATTTTTTTCGGAAAGCAATACTTTCCTTACCTATGGTAATAGGGCAAGGAAAGTTAAAATTTGATGTAATTGAGCTAATCGCATTCCATTAGAAAAACTAGATTCAAGTGGTATAAAACTTAGCGTATAAACTATTTAAGAGCCTGGAAAACAGAACATAATATCTGACTTTTTTTAATGTTAATTTATATTAAATCTACTCTCAGAGACTAACTTATGTCTCACATTGATTAACGAGTCTCAACACCTCTAACTCAACACTGTTCGTACTACCTCAAGGAACAGTATTATCCCCCCTTACATTCCCACTATACGTGAATGGTCTTCATCAATTGGATGCTTTAAATTATTCCACAATTTCTTCTGCAACACTGATTGAACTGATTCATTCAATAATGCTTATCTTAGACTGGGGAAAATCAGACAGTGGCTCCAGTATCACATTATTATAATAAATATCTATAATATAATAGAGGGAAGAATTGGTTTATACACGTATGGTATAGGGAATTCACGAATGACTCATCATCATGTCTGAACTACTGGACTGATTAACTTGACATTTCGATGGAAGATTCTCAACTTTTTGTGTAGTTGAGAAGTTGATATTGTGGTAATTATTCATATTGATGAAAAAGACTAAGAAATTGTCAAAAAACCCACTGATTTATTTATATTTAGAAAGACCGGTTTCGGTTATTACACCATTGTCAATCTCTGACCATGTGAAGATTCTTAATTTACCGAGGATGGTAATAGGCCTATTTCAAATTCTTAAATATTTCAGTACGTCAAGTTTCCTGTTTGTCAAGTTCTCAATATTAGTCCCTTGAGGAGCACGAGTTATCAGTAGCTTCTCTTTGTCTCAGAAACAGAGTAACGGCCAGCAACAGTCACAGTTATAACATAGTTATTCAAAAGTATTCTTTGAGTATCTATAGTGAGGTCCACGTTATAATGGTAGTGTATGATTTTCAATGGTGTTGCTATCCTTGTCTATCGTTCAACAAATGTGAAAGAGTTAGGGGTTAGTTTTTATTTAGGTTATATTTAATAATGTTTTATTAGGATAGGTTAGGTTTTTGCTTTAAAATTGCATTATGCTAGAAGGGGCTAGGGTCTAGGTAGAGTTATGTTTTTTGATGTTTCAAAGGTAAAAGGATAGGTTAGGGGGGGTTAGGATTTTTCTTTGAACCACATGTTTGTGAACATGTTCATGAAATGAATCACATGTTTATGTTTTGTTCTGAAGATGACGAATAAATCTAAAGAATTAAATGTGAAAGGGTTGGAGGTTAGGTTTAATTTAGGTTATATTTAATAATGTGTTATTAGGATAGGTTAGGTTTTTGCTTTGAAATTGCAATATGCTAGAAGGGGCTAGGGTGCAGTTAGAGTTATGTTTTTTGATGTTTCAAATGTGAAAGGATAGGTTAGGGGGTTAGGATTTTGCTTTGAAATCTAAATTATTGAATGTGAAGGGGTTAGGGGTTAGTGGTTAGGTTTTTAGGATTATATTTAATAATGTTCCATACGGTTAGGTCAGGTTTTTGCTTTAAAATTGCAATATGCTGGAAAGGCTAGGGTCCAGGTAGAATTATGATTTTGCTTTGAAATCTAAATTATTAAATGTGAAGGGGTTAGGGTTTAGTGGTTAGGTTTTTTGGATTATATTTAATAATGTTTCATAAGGTTGGGTTAGGTTTTTGCTTTAAAATTGCAATATGCTAGAAAGGGCTAGGGTCCAGGTAGAATAATTATGCTTTTCGATATTTCAAAGGTGGAAAGATGGGTTAGGATTTTGCTTTGAAATTGCAAAATTCTGGAAGGGATTAGAGGTTTTTCAAATAGTTATGTTTATTGATGTTTTAAATGTAAAAGGGGAGGTTGAGGGTTCGGTTTTTGTTTGTTTTGAAATGACAATATGCTGACTTAGTTATAGTGTTTTTTAACATCAGTTAAATAACAACTGTTATATTTTATTTTATTATATTTTTCAAAAGTACTCTTCCTTTTATTAAATAAAAATGATAATATATTGATTATTATATTGAATTTAATGATAAATCATCATTGGATAATAATATCTTCATCAAATAGAATGACGATTGGCTCCAGTTACAGTACTCGGTAACCATCATCACAAAGAACGTTACATTCAAAGATCTGACTGAATGGAACTGGAAAAACCCGTTGCTAACGCATGCGCGATACGGTGCTGTCTGAGACAGAGAATGGTTTGTGAGTTATCTGCTAGTTATAAATAAAACTAAGTACCGGTTTCACAAAAGCTGGTTAAATTCCAACCGTGATTAATTCCACGAGAACCAATCAGAGAAGCCGTCTTTTCTAAAAGCCTTCTCTGATTGGTTCTCGTAAAGTTAATCACGGTTAAAATTCAACCGGCTTCTGTGCAACTGGGCCTAAAGCTTGTTACTTTCTCATCGAACAATAATGGTCAACCGCCAAGAGACATGAATTTGTGCTATCTAGTGGCCGAAAATGGAACTAATGTACCATTCTACATAATGTGCCGGAGATATCTTTGGAGTTTGGTTCTGTTTGAAACGCTTAATTAGATGGAATGGAAGCTGCAATTGTTGTCCAATTAATGAGATTACTCAGAATGCAGCGCTCTGATTTGACTGTTGTGCCTCTCAAGATATGAGATATGCATGCTTGATGGCTGGTCATGAGAAAGGCCATTTTCCATTAGACCCACAACAATTCCTCAACACAAGAATAGAAGCCTGCAACTTGAGGCGATGGAACCTGACTCTTAATTGTATTACACGGGAATGCGATTGTGGATTGATTAGAAGAGGTACGGAGTTCGCTAAATTTAGCTCAAGAAATGCAGAGTTATGTGTGGTGATAATGATAATGAAGATGATGTTGATGATGAAGATAATGCTAATTATAAGAATGATATCCCTTGAACTCTCAGACCAGAATTCGCTAAATTTAGCTGAAATACAGAGTTTTGTGTGATGGTGATGACTTTGAAGAAGAAGAAGAAGAAGAAGAAGAAGAAGAAGAAGAAGAAGAAGAAGAAGAAGAAGATGCTGATGATGATGATGATAATGAAGATGATGTTGATGATGATGATGGAGATAATAATAGTGATAATATCCCTCAAAATCCCTCATACCAGAATTCGTTAATACAGAGTTATGTGTGATTGTGATGACGTTGAAGAAGAAGAAGAAGAAGAAGAAGAAGAAGAAGAAGAAGAAGCAGAAGAAGAAGAAGAAGAAGAAGAAGAAGAAGAAAAGAAGAAGAAGAAGAAGAAGAAGAAGAAGAAGAAGAAGAAGAAGAAGAAGAAGAAGATGATGATGATGATGATGGATGATGATGATGATGATGATGTGATGATGATGATGAGATGATGATGATGATGATGATGATGATGATGATGATGATGATGATGATGATGATGATGATGATGATGATGATGATGATGATGATGATGATGATGATGATGAGATGATGATGATGATGATGATGATAATAATAATGATAATGATGATATTAGATATTCAGTCTATGAGTAGACTGAAGGGACAGTTTAGTAAGGGACGAAGGATTGATTGATTGATTGAGTACTTTATTTATGTAGATTACAATATATACTGGCTTATACACTTATATACAATAGCTTAAAATACAGCAAAATTATAGATGAATTAACATAATATAGACTAAGAAATAATTATTGAACTGTATATGATATGAAAAAGCAATTTGTAATATAATAACTATAGATAATAATTATTGTTATGCATCTACATAAATTGGCGGAGCTTTGGACATATCAATGTCCATTCTTCGGAAAGAATATTAAAAAAATATCCTCTCCACTAACTCTCTACCAAATGATTGGAGAGGAGGAGACCAATGGAGAGAGATATGGAACAATATGAGAATCAAAAGGAGACTACATCTACGATTATTATTGAAGAGAGGCGATAGATGGTTATAAATCATTCAATTTCTTTCTGTATAATGTAAAATAACAGCTACAGTTGAAAGGTAGTCATCTAAAGATAGTCAAAGATTAATAATTTTGATACTTCTCCGAGCTCAAGCTAGACTATAGTGAGGTCCATGTTAATGGCAGTGGATAAAGATAGGAGAATAGCGATGCCGATTCCCTGCATTGATTAATTATATTTCTACACTGTCCAAAACATAATTGGCATCGTTGTGGACCTAGAAAAGGATAGTACCACCGGCTTTGTCGAATGATCGACAAGGATAGCAAAACCGAAGTTGATCAAATACTGTCATTATAACGTGGACTTTACTATACCAATTATTGACGTTGGGTGCTACTTAAATCACCAGGTCAGCTATCCAGTGAGATAGAATAATTAATATCCCTTAAACCAGATAACCTGGCATTAGTCTTGTCAAGAAGTGGCACATTTGACTCTTCATACTATGACACATCATGACGCACACTATTGTAGCTATTCTAGTTGAAACTCTACATAAATATCTCACATACTTGTCTTCAAATATTTAGAGTGACATCTACGTATAACATATGCTATAGTGAGGTCCACGTTATAATGACAGTATTTGATCAAATTTGGTTTTGCTATCCTTGTCAATCATTCGACAAAGCCGGTGGTACTATCCTTTTCTAGGTCCACAACGATGCCAATTATGTTTTTGACAGTGTAGAAATATAATTAATTAATGCAGAGAATCGACATCGCTATTCTTCTATCTTTATCCACTGTCATTATAACGTGGACCTCACTCACTATAGTTGAAAATTGGACATAGCTGAGTCTGAGTTTGGATTTGTCAAGCCTCTTAGTTCATAATGGGAAAACGTCAAACCATCAAACTCGCATACTGAGTCTATTATGAATCTAATACTATGAATCTACTGATTATCTACTACTAACACTACTAAGGGATTCCAGGGGATATCATCATTATCATTATCATCATCATCATCATCATCATCATCATCATCATCATCATCATCATCATCATCATCATCATCATCATAATCATAATCATCATCATCATCATCATCCTCATCATCATCATCATCTTTTTCTTCTTCTTCTTCTTCATCATCATCATCATCATCTTTTTCTTTTTCTTCTTCTTCTTCTTCTTCTTCTTCTTCTTCATCATCATCATCATCTTTTTCTTCTTCTTCTTCTTCATCATATTCTTATATTTTCCTTATTCTTTTTTCTCTTCCTTCTCTCACTTCTCCTCATTATCTTTCTTGTCCATCTTGTCATTATTTTATCTTCTTCTTCAACTACTTTTTCTTCTCCTGCACTTTCTCTTCTTCTCCTTCTTTACTTTCCCTTCTTCTCCTTCTCACTTTTCTTCTTGTTCATCCTCCTCTTCGTACCGTATTCTTCTCGCTCTTCCCTTTCTCTCACTCTCCACCCACTCCTCATCACCCAATAACATTTGTGATTCCATATTCCTCTATCGAACCTCTATCATATTGCTCCATCCAATGCTCTCTCTGTTCTCAAAACTTTCTATGTTCTCCAAATGTCCTCGACCTTAAGAGACCCTTTTGTTCGTTCCTTACCCTACCCCTCACCCCAAACCCCCACTTTTCGATTCTTCCTCCTAGCGCTTTCCTCTTTCTCCTTCCCTCATTCCCTTCACACTTTACATCCTCCTCTCCATCACCACAAATTTCTTCCTCTTTCTCTCTCATCCTCCTCTTACACCTCTCTCTCTCTCTCTCACTCTCTCTCTCTCTCTGGAAGAGAGTTAGTGGGATGGATACTTCGAATATTCTTTCCAAAGAATGGACATTGATATGTCCAAAGCTCCGCCAATTTATGTAGATGCATTACAATATTATATATTTCATCTATAGTTATTACAAATTGCTTTTTCCATATCATATACAGCTCAATAATCATTTATTAATCAATTTGTATTTTGTAAATTCATCTACAATTTTGCTGTATTGTAAGCTATTGTATATAAGTGTATAAGACAGTATATATTGTAATCTACATAAATAAAGTACTCAATCAATCAATTCTTCTCTTTCTTCCCCCACTCTTTCCTTATTCTTCTCTTTCACTCCTCATTCGCTCATTCATCAATTCAACTTATCATTCTCCACCTTTCTCCCACATTTTTTTTTCATTTCTCCACCTCTTGCCACATCCGATCCTTCTCTTCCTACACCATCTCCTCCTCATCTTCCTTCAAACCACATCTTATGGACTTTCTCCTTCTTCCCTTCTTTACCATATCTGAGGGACTTTCTCTCACAATAACAGAGGTGGACATTATAACGATATTGGTAAAGGGAAACGCTCTTCCCCTATCATTCGGTCTAAAGTTATCACAAACTAAACTTGTCCTAAGCTCTTGGACTTCCGCTTTTCTTCTCCATCTTCTTCTTCTCCTCCTCCTCCAAATCTTCTATCTACACCTTCTCCACCTTTTCCCCCTTCTTCTACTCTTTCTTTTCCTCCTCCACCTCCTCCTACCTCTCTTCTCTACCTCCTCCTGCTCTTCTTCTTCTATTCTTCTTCTTCTTCTTCTTCTTCTTCTTCTTCTTCTTCTTCTTCTTCTTCTTCTTCTTCTTCCTCTTCTTCTTCTTCTTCTTCATCTTCTTCCTCCGCCTCCTTGTACTACTCCAAATTCTCCTTCTCTTCCTTCTTCTTCAACCTCCTCCTCTTTCTCTTTCACCTCCATATTCCTAATTCTCCTCCCGTTCTTCTTCTTCTTCCTCTTCTTCTTCTTCTCCCTCCTCCGCCTCCCTTTCCTACTCCCAATTCTCCTTCTCTTCTTCCTTCTTCTACCTCCTCCTCTTCCTCTTTTACCTCCATACTCCTAATTCTCTTCCTGTTCTTCTTTTTCTTCCTCCGCCTCCCTGTCCTACTCCCAATTCTCCTCTTCTTTCTTGTTCTCCTCCTCCTCCTCTTTTACCTCCAGCCCATCCTTATTCTTCATCGCTACCCCCTCCACCTCTACCTTCCTCCTCCTCATTCTGGTCCTTCTCCTCCTACTTCTCATCGCACTCTCCCCTCTACTTCTCATCCTCCACATCCACCTCCTCCTCCTACTCCTCCTTTACCTTCCCCTATTCACCCTTCTCCTTTTCCTCCTCCTTCCTATTACACCTTCCACCCTACTCCTCCACCTTCTTTTCCTCCTTCTTCTTCTTCTTCTTTCTCCTCCTCCTCTTCCACCTCCTTCCCATTAAACTCTTCCCCCTACCCCTCCACCTTCTTTTCCTTCCCTCCTCTTCCTTCTCCACCTTCTCCTTCATCTCTCTCCTCCTCCTACTCCTCCATCACCAACCCCTCTTCTCCCTAATCCTCCTCTTTCACCACCTCCTCCTCCACCTTCTTCTCCTTCTCCTCCTTTTCCTTCTCCACCTCCTCCTTCATCTCTCTACTCCTCCATCACCCCCTTCTTCTCCCTCCTTCTCCTTCATCACCACCATCTCCTCCTCTACCACCTCCTACTCCTTCTCCATCTCCACTTCCTCAACAAAACCATCTCTCTTTTTCTCCATCTTCTACATCTTCGTCTCTTTCCTATCGACCACCCCCTTCTCACCGACGCCTTCTCCTTCGCAATAAGCTGTCGGTCCCCACAAATGCAACAGGCTTACCATTATAATCTGCTCCCTTCCTGTAGAATCCCAGCCTG
>NC_052507.1:11982319-12109341 GCF_014356525.2 Nilaparvata lugens | reverse complement strand
GCATTTCACTTTTTTCTTTTATAATCATTGTGATTATAATTATGTTTTTGGGACATGAAGGTTTGATTTGATTATGAACTCGAGGATATTGTGAATAGGTGAGTTCTTAAATAATTCGTAGCCCTAATGCAACTAATTCAGATTGAGAAAAAATGAGACAGATGATGGCTAAAATGTGAGAGAAGACTTCAATGTGGTCAAATAGAGAAGAACAAGAATAGTTACTGGAGAAGAAGGAATGTCGTGAAAAATATATACTATACTGATATAATTGAATACATCATACAGAAATAGGTTGGGAATATACAAATTGGTATAGCTGGTTGGGATTAAGTATAGGAATAAATGCAGAAAAGAAGGAGTGGAAGGAATAATTCCAATAAATATAAGAAATAATAAAACAATATAAAATCTTATAGCACCCTTTATTTAAAAAAAAACTTTAAAATAGTTAAACAACTAATTTCGGTGATATCACACTATCGTCAGGTTATAAAACAATAAGTGAGAGTAGTTTTATAACCTGACGATAGTGTAATATCACCGAAACTAGTTGTTAAACTATTTTAAAGTTTTTCAAAAATAAAGGGTGCTTCAAAATTTTATATTGTTTTATTACTCTAAAAAGTAGCCCATGTGAATGGAGTGTTTTTATGTATGAAATACTATGGAATGAGGGGTCAAGAAGAAGATAAACTGGAGAGAGAAAACAAGAAGAAAAATGAGATGGAGAAGAAGAAAACGTGAAGAAGGAGAAGAAAAAGATTAAGAAGATAAAATGACAAGATGAAGAAGAAATGGAACGAGAAGGAGAAGAGAGAGAAGGAAGAGAAGAAAGAATAAGGAGAAAACAAGAGGATGAAGTGGGAGAAGGAAGGACAGAAGGAGAGTAAGAAGTTAGAAGTTGGGAGTAAACCCAAAAGGACCGATGATAATGGTATTACTGTACAATGCTCTTTTGAAGTTGTGTTAGGGGGCGGAATTTCAGAAGGGGACTGATAGTGGTTTTATTGCCCGGTTGGATGGGGGGTTGACGGAAGGGAAAGGGGGTACAGGATCAGGGTGCAGAGTTCAATGTCACCCAATGGAAGTGGTTGGTCTCTTAGCGCCACTTTTGTAAATGGTGGTAAGAGTTATTCCGCAATATTATTGCAAACGGAATTGAGGAATCTACAAGATTTGGGGACCTTAAGACACCTCCCCACTTGAACACCCTTTGCCCTGTAAGCACCCCCCCTGTTATAACCCCCTTGTAATAACACCCCAGCACAGCAATTCCGTCAGAAAGAGCTAGAAGCATTTAGAGTGACTTGCCTGTTGCGCCTAGTCTCACTTGAGTCAAGTCCTTCCTTGATATCGTACAATATTTCTCTGAAAGCATTCTCTCTCTATTTTCGAGACTGTTCTTCCTTTTTTCGCTTGGTTCACCCAACAAGAAACTTACGTATATCGAGAAAAATGTAGTTTTTGTGAAAACCTGCGCCGATACACAGTAACAGTTCAAATTAAATTTTATTTCAATCTCGATTAAAACCATATCAAGTCTCATTTGATATTATATGGTTAATTTTGTGTTCTAAGGTGCGTACAGATATACGCGCCGCGAACATAAGCAATTCACTTTTAATCAGCTGATGCCAAGCTTTTTATATCTGTATCTTACCGTTTCTGTAAAAATACAGATATAGTCAGCTGATTGAAAGTGAATATGCTCATGTTCGCGGCGCGTAAATCTGTACGCACCTTAAGACACCAGCTGATTGAATTCAGTTTAAGCTTTGACTGTTCAAACGGCCCTAAAGCTGCGGTTACACCAAAGTTATCAACAAAATGTTAATAACTTAATCCTTATAGATTCTATTAGTTTGAACGGAACTTGGCAAACACATATGTTCATCATGTGTATGATACGTTATGTTCAATTAATAGATTCTATAAGGATTAAGTTATTTATGTAAACGCTGTAAACCCAGCCTAAGGACGGAAAAATGAACATTTTGTTAATAACTTTGGTGTAAACGCAGCTTTGGGGCCGTTTGCACAGTCAAAGCTTAGTCTGAATTCAGAGTACCTATCTTAAGCTTTTTGTATTATAATAAGAAACTCTTTCATTGTACTTTTTATGCTAACCTGAGTGACCAAGAATTCATTCAATACATCGAGTAGCCTCATAGCCACCCATAGTATTAGAGGGTAATACTATGAGAGTAAAAAATACTATAATTATTCAATTCATTTATCTATTTTTATTTATTTATTTATTTACAATGCAAATGACACTAATGTAATAACATTGAAAGATGAAATAATAAGGTAGTCCTTGTGCTATTCTTCTCCCAAATTTATGTGACAAAGTCCAAGATAAGGTTAGAATTTCACGTGTACAATTTTTATAAAATTTTAGTCCTAAATAAACATTAAAACTATAAATTTTTAGATGGCTTGAATTAATAAATTAACTGGAAATATTCCACTCAATTGCCACTTGTAACGAATAATATTGAGTTATTTAAGAAAATTTGGAACCATTCAAGAAACACAAACTTGTAAACACTAAAGCTCAGCTGACATGAGCTTTAATGATTATATTCATTCAATACATCGAGTAGCCTCATAGCCACCCATAGTATTACAAACAGGTGGCTATGTAAGCCTGCATAATTCTTGCGGGAAAAAAACAAATGGATTCAATTTTCATTATTATTCTTTCTCCAATATTGATAAAAAAGTTCAAAAATATAGGTTATTGAGTCACATTCTATCATTGAACGATTTACATTACAAAACAGAAAAATAAACAAATTTTGAATGTATTTGATTGCTGTTTCATTAAAATTATTGTATAATGTTGATTTATTGTATAATTTAAATTGTATAATACTTATTGTATAATGTTAAATTATTGTTTATTGAAAATCCTTGAATTCTATTCGATTTTTTATCAAATCATGAATATTTTACATGATAGAGATACAGTCAAGTGGAATATCTGTACTATTACAAGGTAAAAAGCATTAAACCGAAGGTAATGGGTCTTGGACCACTATGGGTCTTCTTAGACTAAGTGGAAAGCATCATATTGCATAAATAAAGCATCTTTTTCTGAGGTTGATTCCAAATTATGCCCAGGGCTTGAACACAGATGATGGAAGGGATGATGATGTAGAAACAAAAGTCAAGTGGAAGAAGACGTAGAAGAAATTATTCGGATGAATATGGGATACTTGATATGATCAAGAAGAACATGAAATAGGGAAAGAAAGGACTGAAGTTATTTGTATTTTATTTCATTATCATCAATAATACTATCATATTATTGCATCTAAATTTGAAAATCTACTCCGTGAAAATAATTGAGGACTTAACATATTTCGGACTATGTGTAACCTTATCTAAATTTGAGAGAGAAATAGCACACGGTTACTTTATTCTCTCTCTCCCTATAATTTTGATGATGTACTTATTGTATGAATCAATAAATTGTATATTATCAATTAGATATTGTGAAGGATATTATTCAGTTTATGTTCCATCTTTAATTGGAAGCTTTATTCAAAGTTGAAGTTTTGTTTTTGTGTTGAAGTTTTGTTGTTTGCTGTATTTGTGATTTTCGAGAGGGGAATAAATTTATTTATTTACGTTTACAGCTGCCGAGTGCTATCAACTCAGTTGGCTCAGAAAAGCTGACTGTGCATGATAATCACAAACCATTCTTCACCAACTGCTCCCGTTATCAGCCGTCTGTCAAAGAGGAGTCGGAACCTGGTGTCTTTGTATTCCAGGTGAGCAATTGCTATCATATTAATTGCTATCATATTTAATTGCTATCATTCTTAATTGCTATCATATTCAATTGCTATCATATCAATTGCTATCATATTTAATTGCTATCATATTCAATTGCTATCATATTTAATTGCTATCATATTCAATTGCTATCATATTTATCTATTTATCCAGAATCATAATACTTCTAGGAAAGTACCACAGGCTGAAGCCCAAAACGGTCCCAGTTCTAATTTATACAACAGTCACATTTAGATTTTGTCACTTTCACATAATTCTTTGATATCAATTTGGATTGAATTTATGTGTGAAACTTCAATTTGGAATACTCTTGTATACTCAAGTAGTTATTGTGTAGTTATCTTGGTGTAACATAAACATAAGTAGCGAAAAAATAGCATAAGTGGATATCCCATGCCCCAAAGTTAATATGATATCGTCTAGTCGTATGATATCAGTTTATGTTCTAAATTTCAAGCCGATCTCTGTCAACTACTGCCTATTATTACTGTTTTGGCCGGGTTAGAGCTTAAAGGTGCGTAAAGACTTTTGCTCTGCTCCGCAACCGAAGGTCACTCGAGCAGAGCGATTGATGATCGACCGGGGAGCAATAGTGGAACGCGAGAAGAGCTAACATCTCCAGTAACGTTCATGATCGGTGCGACTGCGGAGCGATGGCGGAACGAGGGCGGAGTGATGGTGGAACGAGGGCGGAGTGATGGTGGAACGAGGGCGGAGTGATGGTGGAACGAGGGCGGAGTGATGGTGGAACGAGGGCGGAGCGTGCGCGGAGCGGGTTGGAGGCGCGTATATCTGTACGCAGCTTTAGAACGACACAGTATGAGAGCTACCAGCGTCACATATATCCACGAAAACTAACTAATAGGACTATCAGCTTGAGTTAACAGTGAAATTTGGAACATAAACACCCTATACTATGGGATATCTTCTTATGCTACCTTTTCTCTATGGTAATAATATTGTTCAATAGTAAAACAACTTTTTTGTCATTCAATTTCAGCTGTTTTCCATGCAAGAAATCAAGCCGGTAAACAGCTGTTTGCAGAACAAATAAACATATGCTTCTCATTACAGCATACTCTACTGTAATGAAATCATAATATGTTTTCATTACAGTCGAGTATGTTTCCTAGTTCCGAGATAGGAACTGCAAAACTGCTACAAAAAACGGCCTTCAGCGCTCCAGGTGGAAGTTTTGTTCAAAAATCACAGAGTTACTGATTCGGAATTTGTAAACTAGGTTATGTTTATAGAATACATGTAGTAACTTCAGCACAAGCAGATAATGTTTTCTATTTCCCAATTATTCTTCTTCAGATTATTATAAAAAAGTTTACATTCTTTAGACATGAATGTTTTGAATAAAATTCTAGTCTCGGCTAGCGCTTCGACTACAAACATCATTCTTGCCCTGCAAACGGCTCCTTCCCGCCCATGTGACGTAAAATACTATGCTTTGAAATTTAATTGGGGAGACTTGTGTACTCAGAATAGTTATTGTGTAATAGCTATAGCTTATTACAATGTGTAATTACTATTGTTGTGTACATTCCTCATCGATTTCACGCTAAAATCTATTCTCTATCAAATATGTTAATGTCTCAGGTCCCAACCAGACTCAAGTACTGGAAAAATGAAACAAATATAAAAAATTGGGTTTTATTCAGTCAGAGATCACAGAAATAATATTTATGACTCAGTTTTGACACACAAAAACAAAATTGGAAAACTTGAGTGTTGCTAAATTTCTCACTAATATTCTAAGACTGATTTACATGGCGATGAACAATGTTAATGATGATGATGATGATGATGATGATGATGATGGTTCTGGTGAAAATCATAATCAGAGCGCTTAAAGCGACAATTGTTTGCTGATGATATTATTGACACATCCTGATGAAGACAGGGTCTACATCAGCCACTGATATCAAAATTGACTGGAGCTGCTCGGATAATAATCGCTTTTGAGAGAATTATGCAGAGAGAGAGAGATAGATAGATAGATAGAGAGAGAGAGAGAGAGAGAGAGAGAGAGAGAGAGAGATTGATTGATTGATTGATTGATTGATTGAGTACTTTATTTATGTAGATTACAATATATACTGGCTTATACACTTATATACAATAGCTTACAATACATCAAAATTATAGATGAATTTACATAATATAGACTAAGAAAATAACTATTGAACTGTATATGATATGAAAAAGCAATTTGTAATATAATAATCATATTGTTATGCATCTACATAAATTGGCGGAGCTTTGGACATATCAATGTCCATTCTTTGGGAAGAATATTAAAAATATCCTCCCCACTAACTCTCTACCAAAGAGAGAGAGAGAGAGAGTGAGAGAGGTGAGCGAGATAGAGTGAGCGAGAGAGAGTGAGCGGGAGAGAGTGAGCGAGAGAGAGATGAGAGAGATAGAGCTAGAGGAGTGTATGACTGATAGATTGAACATGCACTTCTGCTCGTCATATCAATAATATGCCACAATACTAGTCTACCAATACAGCTATGACCAATATATAGCTATATTGCAATGCTAGTCAGTCATGCAATTAATCAATTGACTAATGAATTACTCATTTTACTGATACTGATAATTAATACTCGAGCTGCATTACCGATTGTAACTGATAACATTGATTGGCATTGATTGATTGCACTTTATTCAAGGCAGCTCCTCCAAATCCATACATCAATCACAAATCGGACAGTTAGTCTTTTGTCAATCAGTTTTGGATTTTGCAAATTAATTTCATATGAGCAGCATATTTGACAATATGATAATGAATTTTTCGACTCGCCTTCTGAGCATTAATTTGGAGAGATTTTATGCCGTAAGAGAAACACAATGTGTTCTTGAATGTCATTCAGCAATGCGACTTTCCTTAAACTTAGCTTAGACTTGCCTTTAGTGTAACAAATTTCTACTTTGAGAATTTATTCCGTATGAGCAGTAAATTTAGTAATGAAACTTGCCTTTTGTGTCTGAGAATTAAAGTCAAATCTGCAGCAAGTTCAAATGTGAGTCTTCTCCACTTTTGATAAGAAAACAAGGATATTGTCAAATTCCACTAAAAAATTTATATTGGCAATAATTTTTTAGTGAAATTTGACAATATCCTTGTTTTCTTATTATGGAGAGATTTCACAACATCACCATCAATTCTCCACTTTTATTGTGCTGAGGGTGATGCACACAGAAGCCCCAGACTTGTGCCAGTACTAGTTTCTTGTTTTTTGAATAGATTGTGACAGGTTTCAGAAGTTTTAATGAGTTAGTTCTCCACCACTAAAGATAAATCAAGTTCTAGAATAATATTGATAGTTTACTAGAAAAATAAATAAATGTTTATTTCCCAAAAAAACTAAAACTACTACATCAATTACAGAAAATATTAAAAGAAATAAAAAATGAAATATAAAATACTAGTAATTGATGGTGATTACTACCAACAACATACAACTCCATACAATAGAGATAAAACAAACATCATTAAAAATCTGTAATTGGACTCCTGTAGAGTTTACTAGAGATTGATTATAATTCTTTATCCATTCAATATTCAACAAAATCTTCAACATCATCACCTTTACTACCAGTCAGCTTATCCTTAATAGCAGCAGTTCAACTCATGTTCAACTCAAGTTCAACTCATGTTCAACTCAAGTTCAACTCATGTTCAACTCAAGTTCAACTCATGTTCAACTCAAGTTCAACTCAACCCGGGATTAAAACAAGCTTTAGTCGCATTTATCATAATGTGCTACAATCTGAGTTTAAACTACTGATCTAAACCTGGTTGGAGCATACAGAAACTTGATACTTATTATCAAACACACAGAAATAATCAACTTCCACAACAAAGGATTATTTCTAAATATGTAAACCACACACTTATTTGCATAAATGACAGAAGGGTTACAATTATTCGAGGAAACAATCCTTAGAGTGCACTCAAACAATTTGGCTGAACTATGAGTGAGTCAGGTTCACTCTGAACTGTCAGCATGGTTTTAATAGGAAGTATTGATGTTAATTCATGAGGATTGCTGACAGAAGCACCAGCTCACCATCCATTAAACACATATAAGAGCCAGCTGGAAAGCAGCAAACTATGAAATTTGTGAGTTTTGTCGGAGCGAGCGTAAGCTTAGTTGGAACCCTAAACAAACATGGCGGAACCCTGTTCGGCTGCAACGGCTCACTTTTCGAGACCTGTTCATCATTCATGATGTTGGAATCTAGTGAAGTTGGCTCAGTTGTTTTACAGCACTCGTAGTCACTTTCGCACTCACACTCGTGCCAACTTTCGTACTCACACTGACCTACCTCACTCACTCACTCACACAGCAGTGAGTACTCGGTGTTACTTCAAGTGGCAGTTATCCGGTAACAGTTACTTGAATGCATAACAGTTCCGTTGCTAATTGAGACATGTATAAGGTTGAGAATAGTTTGGTAGCATTATAATATTATAATACAATGGTAGACTAAATTCTACCATTTAGATTAGTAGATTAAATTCTAATAATATTATAATAGAATGATAGTAAATTCGTATGGATTTTGTTGGTGGGTTGTGCCTATTAAATTCTACAGTAGATTAAATTCTAATAATATTATAACACAATGGTAGTAAATTCGTATGGCTTTTGTTGGTGGATTATGCCTTGCGGGAAGGTCCCACCACCTGAATATACTAGTAGTTCTGTGAACAGTAGACCTCGCGCTCAGTAAGTTACATTGACCTGTTGTTATGTTTTCTCAAAAATTAATAAATAATTTATCAGTTCAAATGTCTAGAAAAAATCCTAAATAAACATAGAGCTTTCTGTCCTATCGTACCGTGACGTGTCGTCCCGGAGGAATATGACTGAGTGTGAGCGCTGTTATCAGGTCTGGCTGCAACTGTCTACAACGTTAATGGAAAGATAATAAAATTATATTTTCAAGATGTTTGATGTTTTTGAACGGGTAGTATTATAGTCAACTGTCTACTAACGTTGATGGGAAGATGATACATTTTCAAGATGCTCGATGTTTTTGAATGGGTATTATAGTCCACTAGACAGCTGATTCATGATGAATAATTATTCTAAAGTCTGATTTTTACGGTAATGTTGGCGTTCAAAGGAGACTCCTTTTCCTTTTGTATTATCCTTAAAATGCAAAATTTCAAAAAACCGTATGTATACGTCGACGCGAAATTCAAAAAGGAACATACCTGTCAAATTTCATGAAAATCTATTGCTGCGTTTCGCTGTAAATGCGGAACATAAAAACATAAAGAGAAATGCAAAACCGTCGACTTGAATCTTAGACCTCACATCGCTCCGTCAATTATTTAAGCCGTCAATGAGCTTTACGACTGTCTTACTTCAGCCGGGACCGACACTCAACGTGCCATCCGATAACCCGGGAGTGATGTGATTAAAAAACTTTTGGTAATGAGAGGGTTTGAACCCGGGATCTCTATGCTGCTACGCAAGCACTTTATCCACTAGACCACGGATCACTCTGGCAGATTTATTATTACAGTATTATAGTATACAGTAAAGAATATACTGTACCTCTAAATAGCTTCTCTAGTAGATAATACATTTTGAAAGTTAATATATTTCTATTGGGAAATTATATCTATTACAGTATACGTCCTTGAATGGTTAAATACCACAGGTAAAGATATAACAGTTGACGAGAACTGTTACTTTGATAATATTCGAGAACGTTATTACGTACTTGGTGAAGACTTAGCTTGTATATGGTAACATTAGTGTCTCGTTAGTGCTAGTTAGTATCCTATATTAGTGTTAGTGCAACACTTGGGGAACAGAACTTACCGAATTGTTGGTGTGAGGCACTGGTGAGGCAAGTTGAAAGTAAGGCACTGGTGAGGTAATCTGCAAGCTGCAAGTGAGGTACTGGTGAGGCAAGTTGCAAGTGAGGTACTACACCTTTTCCAATTTTATTTTAGAAATTATCAAGTCAATTTGAGAAAGTATCAATTGTATTTGAGAATAGTAAATTGTAAATCACTATAATAGTAATTGTTAATAGTAATTGTAATTTACTATCATAATAGTAAATCACTTGTAATTGAGAGAATGTCAGATGTAAATGAGAATAGTCAATTGTATTTGGGAAGTCATCATATGTAATTGAGAATAGTGAATTGTATTTGAGAAATCGACAAATGTTAATGAGAAGATATCAGTTGAAAATGAGAAAATTTTCCAATTGACATGTCGTGGCTCTTCTGTAGCCTACAGTACAGGTTTGATTTGAGCAGGAAGGATACTGTACTACGTACACAGTATTCCAATTACTAAAATAGGCTTGGCATGGGGGCAAATTAATATTTTCAATGGTGGAATTATTTCCCTTTACTGTTTACGAATGATTAATGAGTATCATTTCTATGTATGTATTGGCAACACGACTTTTGTCTCCAAAACATTATGTGAAATATTTCACTTGATGAAGATCAAATTCTCTATGTTCAAGGCGCAATTTAACTCTATCATCAATCAATTGAATCTCTTGATCAAGCAATTCGGCAATTCTTCAATGGATTTTGGGGCTTGAAAATGATTTGTTATTTAAAAACTAAACGTTTTATTGGAATATAAAATAATATTATCATATTATTTTTCATGATACAATTATGAGAAATATAGCCTAAGCACTGGTTTTTTAAAATCATTTCCCAATTACAACTGACAACTTTTCGATTTCAAATCGTATGTTCTCAAATTGAAATGATACTTTCTCAAATAAAATTCACTATTCTCATCTACAAGTGATGACTTCTCAAATACAATTGACTATTCTCATTTACATCTGACGTTTTCTCAAATACAAATGACTATTCTCAATTGCAATTGATACTTTCTCAAATACAGTTGGAAAAGGTGTAGTGAAGCAAGTTGCAAGTGAGGCACTGGTGAGGCAAGGTGCATGTGAGGCGAGCTGCAAGTGGGGCACCGGTGAGGCAAGGTGCAAGTGAGGCAAGTTGAAAGTTGAAAGTGTTGCAAGCTGCAAGTTAAGCATTGGTGAGGCAAGTTGCAAGTAAGGCACTAGTGAAGCAAGTTGCAAGTTGCAAGTGAGGCAAGATGGAAGAGGCAAGTTGCAAGTTAGGCATTGGTGAAGCAAGTTGCAAGTGAGGCACTAGTAAGGCAAGTTGTAAGCTGCAAGTGAGGCTAGATGTAAGAGGCAAGTGATACAGGATGTAAGACGCAAGTGTTGAAAGTTGCAAGCCGCAAGTGAGACGCTATTAATGCCTGCAGCCCTTCTGCACATAACAAACTCAAGAATCTGAAAGTTACCCACTATACAAACGTAACTTGCCTCTAAATTATCATTATACTCGGCAGCATTTAGACTACACTTTGTGTGTACATTATTCTACACAGATATTCAAATTTATCGCACTTACACTAAACATACAATAATATTATGCATGCATATTCAGACCCTCCTAAAACAAAGGAGCTACATCGCTCCTGAATTTACTACAGTAGAAGATGAAACTTCTATGATTGTTTTGAGAGGTATTAATAGACAAAATATCTAGAGAGGGTACATTTAGCTAAACTGAAATCAAAGTTTTAATATATGCAAGAGTTGTATGTTCTAAGAGCTCGTCTCCTCAGACTAAACGTCTTCATCATTATATAAACTCATATATACTAGTAGTTCTGTGAACAGTAGACCTCACGCAGTATTCTCATCCACAAGTACCTGATTGAAACTATATACCTTATGGAAATACAGCAATAGACTGGCTTCTCCACACATCTGTGTAATCACTTGTCAGCTGATTTATGATGAATAATTCTATAGTCTGATTTTTAATCTAATATTGGCGTATGAAGGAGGCTCCTTTTTCCTTTTATATTATCCTTGAAATGCAAAATTTCCAAAAACCTTGTATATAAGTCGACGCGCAATTAAAGAAGGAACATACCTGTCAAATTTTATGAAAATCTATTACCGCGTTTCGCCGTAAATGCGCAACATAAAAACATATAAACATTCAAACATTTAAACGAGAAATGCCAAACCGTCGACTCAAATCTTAGACCTCACTTCGCTCGGTCAATTATATAAACTCATGTTATTTAAATTATCCACTGCATACTGCTGTACATTGCTGAAAGTTGATTACCCTGATCTACTTTCAGCCTACTCCATTTTAATAATCAACGATTTGATTTTATTTACTTATATAATTATATTACTTTATTAATTTTCTGTTTCTTTCTTAAAACTTCATATTAATTGAAACTTTCTCAATATTTTCATTTATAAATAAATCTTTAGTTGAATTAATGAAATTAACGTTTTGGTAGAGAGTTTGTGGGAAGGATATTTTGAATATTCCTTCCGAAGAATGGACATATTGAAATGTCCAAAGCTCCGCCAATTTATGTAGATGCATAACAATATTATTTATAATTATTCAAATTGCTTTTTTTCATATCATATACAGTTCAATAATTGTTTTCTTGGTCTATATTATGTAAATCCACCTATAATTTTGCGGTATTGTAAGCTATTGTATATAATTCTATAAGTCAGTATTTATTGTAATCTACATAAATAAAGTACTCAATCAATCAGTCATTTGATATCTAAATTATAGAGAGGTTTTGAGAGAATACCTATTTTTCTACCTAAATTGTAGGATATCAATAGCTAAATGAATAAAAATATGAAAAAATAGTAGCCCAAAATGGAGAGGTTTGAATTCACCAAGCGTAAACTGAAATCAAAGTTTATTCAAGTTTCAAGTTTTGTTGTTTACATCAGCAATACAACAAAATACAAAACATCTCATCAGAAACCTATAACTAACAATTTGAAGATACTAGGTACTGCTGTAAGGTCAATTTCCTTTATTTTATTTATTTATGATACAAATGATGTACCTTAATAACATTAGTAGAATAAAATGAACTATTTTTTTCTCCAAATTAGACAAAGTCCAAGATAAAGCTTGTTTTTCACGTACAATCCTGATATAATTTTGTTTCAAAATAAACATGTAGTCAATACATTTTTAATCGAGAAGGCATTTCATAAATGAATTATAGTGAGACCCACGTTATAATGGCAGTGTAGGAAGATAGGAGAAAAGGGTTGCCAGATCTCAGCCTTGCCACCCAAACAGCTCATACTGGTATATATAATTAATATTTAACTGTTCATTATTGTTGAAAGTAAATTCGTATGGCTTTCGTTGGTGGGGATTCCCTTGCGGGAAGGTCCCACCGCCTGAATATATAATTTAAGCCGTCAATGGGCCTTACGACTGTCATACTTCAGCCGGGACTGACAGTTTAACGTGCCCATCCGATAACACGGGAGTGATCTGGTTAAAAAACTTTTGGTATTGAGAGGGATTGAACCCGGGATCTCTATGCTGCTACGCAGGCACTCTATCCACTAGACCACGGATCACTCCATTATTGTTGAAAATAGTTAATAATATTTTATTTGTCAAGAAAATATATTTTTTAAAGATGTAATAATAAATTTTCATGATTGAGATTAAATATTTTGTCAATTAGTTGAATTTCTATATTGTTGATAAACGATGTGGCAACATGCGTGAAAGAGATAGCGCCATCTGCTTTGTTGAACAATAGACAAAGATAGCAACACCATTGCAAATCACACACTGCCATTATAACGTCGACCTCACTATAGTTCACTCAATTTACCACATGAAACGATATAATGTTGAGTTATTTGGGAAAATTTGAAACTATGGAAAAAACTCAAACTTTCACTGTGGTAGTTTTGCTTAGGTGCAGAGAAATAATCAAATTTTCTCCACGATTATTTATAATTGAATTAAAATTATGAATTTGAATGCTAACTGTTGTATTTTGTATTGTTTTCAGGTGACTGCAGTAGACAGGGACCCCCCAGACAGCGGCGGTAGAATCATGTACACAATTGTCTCGAGTCCTGGAGAAAGGCAACAGAAATTCAACATAGACCCCAATACTGGCGTTATCACAACAAATAATTATGTACGTATTGTCCAAGGATAGTATATAGCTATCTATTTATTTATTTTTTTTATTTATTTATTCATTTATTTATTTATTTAGTCATGTACAATTAATTATTACTCTTATGTGAGAAGGCACAACAGGCCTTTGCCCAAAACCGTCCCTTCTCAAATTTTTATTACTACAGTCCAAAATAAATTGTAGGTTAAGCTACTATCACTTATTAAAATAAAAATTCACACTTCAAAAAACTAACAAATCTTCAATCAAGAATAGATATCATTAATAACTAAATCTCACAGAATTAGAAACAATTATCTATCAAAATATCTACTTTTCGAATAAAACTGGAAAATTTTGAACCAAAAACTTCACTCACTATTTATGAACTGGTTACTCTTATTTACCTACTATCTATTACATATAGATACTCTACACTTTTTCATATAATAGATACTATATACTATTCTTGCGTATTGTCAGTCATTGTACAAGCCTTGAAATGTCACGTTTTCCTTCCCTAGATAAAAGTTTTCGCCTTTATCTAAATAATGTCATCTCCCGATTTGTGAAAATGACAGTATTAAATTAAAGTCATCAAATTTCTATCTTTGAATTCCAGCTTATTTATTTTCCGTGAAATATTGAGTGATTTTAGTTTTTCGACTCCAGTCTCTCATTTCTTGTTTGAACTAATCCTTTAAGAATTGGCTACTTGAATTTTCAATTCTTGGAACCCAAGACTTGAAAAAGTACTCAATTCCTGTTTGATGGAAGCCTAGAAGTTAGAAAAATCTGAGCTGGAACAGTGTTGATATTAGTATGTTTACATATGAGAAAAGCAATATTTCATTTCATATTGTTACTGCGAATGCAGTTAAATGTTGGATCTGCGAGTGCTAATCATTGAGGCATGTGACGAGATAACCAAGGATATGTGTCGCCGAGTCACTAATAACATAGGCGTTTGTATTGAAGCAGCTATCAGATAAGAAGGTGGCCATATTGAACATTTAATGGCCAGAAACTAATCTCCAGGTATACAGTAGACAAGATTTAACTCTCTTTCCTGTTAAGGGCTACTTGTAATATACAGTAGAACCTCTGTATAACGAAGTCTATTATCCCGAGAAAAAATTCGCTGTAAAGAGGTATTCGTTATCGAGAGGTTGTTCTGTCAAGAAAACTGGCATGATCTTATGGATCTTATAATATAAATCTCGGGCAGTAATTAAATGAATATGGTTCATAAAACATAACATCGAAAACGTAGATAGTGACATTTTGTGAAATGTCACACATTTCACAAAATTGAAATGTATGACAAAAGCAAATGATGGGAGGATGGGGAAATCCAGCATTCCCGTTCTTCATTCATGAATGGCGAGTTCTAAGAATTGAAATGTGTGACAGAAGCAAGGTTGAGAAAGTCCAGTTGTTTACCTGCCTGCTCTACGAATGAATTCTTGGAATTCTACATTTCCAGTAACTTGCATTCAATTTCCGACATGTGTTTCAACCTGTATTGACTGTCTACCACTCTATCTTCTTCCCACTTGAATTGCCATTATTTTTAGTCTATTGACCTTTCTGCTGAAACTAAACAATTCCTTGAAAATGACTGTCTGCTTCCTATACACACTACATTTTGTATGTTGAAGTGAAGAGAAAACTTTGTTGTTTAAAGGTCCGAAATTCGTTAAATAGAAGTAAATTTAATAAGCAGCCAAAACTCTAAAATGTCATGGAACCAGGTAAAAATTCGTTGTGTAGAGGATTTCGTTAAGTGGAGGTTCGTTATAGAGAGGTTGGACTGTATATAGAAATACAAATCTCAGTACCCTTTTTGAATTATTTTATCACAACATGTTTCGAACATTCATGCCATTTTCACTTGAAATTTTTATTTCTATTCAAGTTATATATAATATTTTTGTATTGCTTTCACAATAAACTTTCTATGACAAAACTAAATGTTGGATCATATCGTGCGCCACTCTGTATACTGGAAGTCTATTCTCAAATTTTAGCGACTCGTTTCTCCTTTTTTGTTTCCATCTATACTTATATTTTCATTTATTTTTTAGATGTTTGACCGAGATGAGCCAACGAGAGAGAAAGAGGTGTACTTATCAGTGCGAGCAACGGACAATGGCCGACCGCAGTTGGATGATGTCTGCACTGTCAAAATAATCATCGAGGATATCAACGATAATTCACCAGATTTCGATAAAGTGGTCAGTATTTTACAAACTTTCCAACCGATTATGCAATAATAATAATAATAATAATTACCATGGTCGAGGGTAAAACACGACCAGAGGAGTTTATTTAAAAACTAGCAGGTAACCCGTGCTCCGCAAAGGTCCATTTTAAAACTATTGACAAACTGAGAACTTGATGTAATGAAATTTTGAAGAATTTAAAACAGGCCTTTAACCATCCTCAGTTAATTAAGAATTTATATGCAAAATTTCAAGTTAATTAGTCCAGTACTGTAGTTCAGACATGATAATGCGTCAAACATGATTTTCCTATCTTGTACGTGTATAAGCAAGTTCTTTGCTTTATTATAGATATATAGCCATTTTGATTACAAGAAGCATGTATAAGCTACGATTATTTACAAAATATTAATATAATAGATTGACTATTTGCTGATTTGAGAAAAATTTGGCCCCCACTTTATATGCATATGTGTCGGGATGCGACATAGTTGAGGATTTCATGCCAAAAAATTAAAAAATCTTGTAAATATACATCTTGCAAGTCATTCGAATATATGTAAATAAGACTTGTATATTATAGCTTAATATAATACCTTTTTCAAATAATTTATGTTCACGTTCCATAGAATTTAGAAAATTATCATTTAATTACACTATTATCTCGAATAAAATAAATATAAATATTATGTTGCTCCCAATTATCGCATTCATAATACATCATTAGGGAACCAGTGACTTTACAAGAAATAAAAATGCTTGAGTGCTTTCTTTTTTCGGTTCTTCACAAGGTGATTATCCTTCAAATAGCTAATAGCTAGAGGGATTAAAATATATTTTTAGGTCTACTGTTTTTATTGAAATTGTAATTTGAAATAAATAACTTGTCAGATCAGTACGAAATTAATGACAATTTTTCTAAATTCAAACTTCGATTTCTTCAGTTTATCTTCACAGAACTGGACCAATAACTGTAGTGTTTCAATGTATCATGGTTTCAAGATAAAACTCATTGAAAAATATTATAAAGAACCGTATTATGCAATACTATTGTGCTATTATGAATCGTATTCAGCAATAATTTAAGATATTATTGTTAGGATTCGGTTTTCAATTATTTCTTTGTTGATACTTAGGTCTTACGAGGATTCACGTGGAAGGTAGTTGATAATACTATCATCACTGCATGATTGTATTTTTTACAATTTATTGATCAGTAGCATTTTTGTTGAAAATATTTCTGTTGAATTTTCAGTTGTTGTTTGTAAGAGTGTGATGTAATTTTTCCGTTGGTTGATAATTGTTACAAAGCACGATACCGTACCTATTTTCCATGTTGATCATCAATTTTGCATTTTTTCATTTTATTATTTAATTTCAACCTTCCAAATTTGCAGTGATTCTTTGTCTGATATTATATTCATATTTACTGTACTTATATCATACTCTATTGGAATTATAGTTGGTTTTTTGGAATATACCTAATATTCATGTCATGATTCACAGTTTGCACTTGAAATTTGACAGAGTACGAAAGTATATTACAAAAAATTAATCGAGATTTTGAGTGATTTGCCTTATCAATTTTATCCACTTCACGATTAATTATATTTTGAAGCAATATTTTAATCGCATTTTGGAAAAATTTTTGGCGAAAATTCTCTAACTCTTTAATGAATCAACTTTACCTATATATTGTATATTTGAACAAATTTGAATAATTCTGTATGTTTTTCGAGTGAGCAGATTCCAAACTAACTTTTTCGATGTGAATTTGAATAATCGGTTTATAAATAAAATTTACCTACTTTTCAACTTTATTAGAAGATTGTTTTTGTTTGTAGTTAGGAGAAATTTTGAATAAACTTGAAGATTGTTTGAAATATATTTTGGTGAAATTCTGAATTATTTGCTCAAATAAATCAACTTTACCTACTTCTTAAAAATTGTTGTAATTGTTATTTGGAGATTTTTTCAATAACTTGCTTTGATGAATCAACGTTACCGGTACTCGAATATTATTTCAATCGTATTTTGTAGGAATTTTGGGTAATTTTCTTCGACAAATCAACTTTACTTACTTGAAGATTGTTTTAATTGTAGTTTGGAGCAATATCTTAAGGAAAATTATTTGGTATTTTGCTACAATTAATCAAATTTACCTACTTAAAGATTGTTTCAATTGTAGTTAAGAGCAATATTTAATTCTATTTTGGAAAGTTTAATAATTTGCTTCAACGAATCAACTTCACCTACCTGGAGATAAGATTGTTTAAACTGTATTTTGATTAAATCATGAATAATCTGCTCTAATGAAACAACCTTTTTCAATCTACCTTCTTAATATTGTAGCAATTGTACTTTAGAGCAATATTTTTATTCTATTTTGGAGAAATGTTTAATAATTCGCTTTTAACAAACAACATTTTCTACTAGAGGGCTGTTCTAATTGTATTTTGGAGCACCTTTGAGTAGTTCTCGTAGTTTTCCCAGAGAGAAAAATCCGAACTAACTTTTTGAATGTTTTCTTCCCCGCCGCAGAGCTACACAGAGTCCGTCCCACAGGACCTTCCAGTCGGCCAGGAGGTAATGCGGATCTCGGCGACGGACATCGACGATGGCAACAACAGCATCATTCACTACGTCATCGACCCGGACCTCAACGACGAGCATGCCGACCAGGATGCCAAGTACTTCCGCATCGACAAAGCAACCGGCAGCATCAAACTCAACAAACCTATTGATGTCAGTTGGTCACCGAGTTGGGGCACCGAGCTTCGCTCGTTATTTTTATTTATTGATAAACAGAACACAATTCTCTAAAATGATAGTGTTTATATATTTCATAGCTGGCTATACGTCAGCTTATGAATTTCGGGGATGCGATATTTTGATTTTCCACAGAATCACTCGCTTACTTTTTACTATCCACAGACGACGAAAGTCTCAGCTGTTTCAGCCAGTGCAACCGGTCCGTAGAGTTGAAACTATTTCCCTGAACAGACCATTTTACAATATTGGTAGCTAGAAGGTGAATTATTCATGATAATATTATGTAGTTACATTCTTCAAAGAATGGTTTAACAAATGCATGATTTCATCAAACTATATGTATTTTGAAAAAAATGTTGCATTTCAAAAAAAATGAAATAAATAAATAAAAATCGAGTTATCTCGTTGTATTTTCATATAAATTCAACGGTTTTTTTCTAAATTCAACTGAAAAATCTCGACTACAAGTTAAATATAAGTTTGATGCAAGCAGAGATGAAAGAAATAATCACTATAGGTATAATAATTAGGTATAGTTTCCTTTACTCTATGATACTGTGACCTGATTCTTTCCATTTTTAAATAATAATTGTTCTATTCCATTATATATTTTCCTATGAATTCACCTATTTTATCCTCGTTTAATTCAACAAAATAGTACCGACTACGAGTTGAATCAATGATAGCTTTTAGAGCTCTCATTGTATTTTCCTATCAATTTAATTGTTTTCAACTTCAATACTCATAATTCTTCCCATTTCCATACAATTGAACTATTCCAAAATTGAATCAATGATACCTTTCAGAGCTCATTGCTCTTAGAGCTCTCATTGTATTTTCCTATCAATTTAACTGTTTTTCAACTTCAATACTCATAATTCTTCCCATTTCCACTTAATTAAACTATTCAATGAATTTGTCTTAAATATTAAATATATATTATATTTGTCTTAAATATTCACTAATTTTTATATCTTATATTATATTTCTTATTTTTATATCTTATATTTGTCTTAAATATTCACTAATTTTTTTCGTTTTCCGATTTCACAGAAAAGCGCCGGCTACAAGTTCAAGCTACGAGTGAACGCGACAGACTTAGGGTCGCCTCCGAACCACGCCAGCATGAAGCTCTACGTGGCAGTGGTGGAGTCACACAAGAAAGCTCCCACATTCACCTATATCCAATCTTCCCCCATTATCATCAAAGAGAACCTGTCCGACTTTTCCTACCATATCGCCACCTTCGAAGCTGTGTAAGTTTCTCAAGAATATTATTTATTTATTCGTGGACATAATCACAAAATTTATTAATTAAAAAATCTATATTCAACCCTAAAGGTGCGTACAGACTTACGCTCTGCTCCACAAACGATCGTTACGCAAGATGATCGCAGGTCGAGCAAGAGCAGAACGCGAACAGAGAGCGTAACAGAGCAAGAACTTGGAAAGTTCCTCGGGCGAACTAACCAATAATCGCGCATGCGCGGTTAATACTTTTGTTGCATCATTTATGAGCATATAAAATTATCAAAGTTAATAATTAATTATTAAATCATTAAAATGAGATAATGTAAAATTATAAAAACATTTTTAATAATAGGTAGCCTACCAGCATATTAGAATTTAGGATGAAGAAGGCAAACCACCTGGCTACCATCTGGAAGCCAATCCACTTGTCCCAACCACGCCTTTCACCTCACAAAAAATTGTCAGACATGACCTTTTTAGTAATAAAACATCAACATAAATGCAACAAACATAATAATATTATCATCAATTTATTATACAGGGTAAACCAGCCCACGTTGGGACACCAAAATTCAAACAGCTATAACTTGGACAAAAATAAAAAAATACACATTTTTTAATTTTATATTTATTGTATTTGCTTACACTTTCATCCTTGAGGATGGCAACTGCATTGATCGTCAATTGATTTTTTTATTGCAAATACAAATTTTTGGGGAGTGTCCCAACCCGGGCTTCAGATCGGCCCACGATGGGACATCCCTTGCCCAGGTTGGGATATTGAATTAAAAATTCGCAATTTATTATTTTTGTTAATTTATAACATTCTATTATAATTATTGATAGTATAAATACATTATTTGAAATTTTTTTAGTTAAAACTATTACCAAAAGTCATGTGCATAAAGTGTGTTTAAAATGGCTACCTCTGAAGCTTCATTACAGGCTATAATCATATATCATATTTATTTATGATTTATTTCATTGATATGTAGCCTACATTGAGTAAAATAAGATTCAGAAGCAATGTTCATTGTTATAATATGAGCATATATCATGATTGCAGTGTCCCAATGTGGGCTGTCCCAAGGTGGGCAGATGGTCATGGCTTTGTTTTAGACAGAATAACTGGATTAAAAATAAGAGTACAATAATGTTCTATATGTCAGATATTCATAAAATAATACAGAATGCATATTAGCTGTAAGACCTACCTTAAATCGTAAATGTTTAAAGTAAAAATTAAAATTCCTCTTCTCAAAAAAAACTTTGTGGTTACAAAAACATGTTTTTAATTTTTTCTTAATAATGACTGGTGCTACATCTGAAATAACTATGTCTGTAATTAATGCTATAAACAGCTGATAAAACATCGCAGTTGTTGCCAACCTAACACTCACTAATTTCCCACAACTTGAAGTGTCCCAACGTGGGATTGTCCACCCTAAACATAATTTATATTATAAGGCTACCCAGCAATCAATCCCCTGGTCAGAATATTTTTTATTTAGTTTTGTCACCCGATCAGCTGGAGTGAACGTTTCACATCATTGTGAAGTTATATAGGTTATAGCGAATTCAACAATACGACAAGCGCGCGATCATCTTTCGAACATATTAACTTTTAATCAGCTTTTTATATCTGTATTTTCACATAAACGGTAAGATACAGATATAAAAAGCTTGGCATCAGCTGATTAAAAGTGAATTGCTCATGTTCGCGGCGCGTATATCTGTACGCACCTAAACACGCTCCGATCATGAACGTTACGCGTGATGTTACGCAAGGGTTCGCTAGAGGTTCGCAATATGTTCGAAAGATGATCGCGCGCTTGTCGTATTGTTGAATTCGCTACAACCTATATAGCTTCACAATGATGTGAAACGTTCACTCCAGCTGATCGGGTGACAAAACTAAATAAAAAATATTCTGACCAGGGGATTGCTGGGTAGCCTAATAATATAAATTATGTTTAGGGTAAACCATCCCACGTTGGGACACTTCAAGTTGTGGGAAATTAGTGAGTGTTAGGTTGGCAACGACTGCGATGTTTTATCAGCTGTTTATAGCGTTAATTACAGACATAGTTATTTCAGATGTAGCACCAGTCATTATTGATACGCACCTTTTGAAGCGGGTATATCTGTACGCTCCTTAAGATATCGTCCTTGATTTAATTCTAAAGAAGTAATTAAGATTGTAATAAAAAATAAACTCATCAACTATTCCTATCATATCGCCACTTTCAAAGCTGTGTAAGTTGGTCAAAAAGATTCATTTAAAAAGTTATATTCAAGCCCAAGATGTCGTCCTGATTCTGAAAAGTAGGTGGTGAAGAGAAGGTTATTGTAAATGGTGATCACTTATTAGATTTCCCAATAGGTAATCCTAAGGTATCTGAGATTGTAATCAAATTGAAAGTAACCAACTATTCTCACCATATCGCCACTTTCAAAGCTATGTAAGTTGGTC
This sequence comes from Nilaparvata lugens, assembly GCF_014356525.2. NCBI lineage: Eukaryota > Metazoa > Arthropoda > Insecta > Hemiptera > Delphacidae > Nilaparvata > Nilaparvata lugens. Next base: position 12,086,776 of record NC_052507.1, on the reverse strand, counting down.
AAAAAGATTCATTTAAAAAGTTATAATCAAGCCCAAGATGTAGTCCTGATTTTGAAAAGTAGGTGGTGAAGAGAAGGTGATTTACTTAGTAAATGGTGATCACTTATTAGATTTCCTAATAGACTGTAATCCTAAAGGTGCGTACAGATATACGCGCCGCGAACATGAGCTATTCACTTTCAATCAGCTGACTATATCTGTATTTTTACTGAAACGGTATAAGATATAGATATAAAAAGCTTGACATCAGCTGATTAAAAGTGAATTGCTCATGTCGCGGCGCGTATATCTGTACGCATCTTAAGGTATCTGAGATTGTGATCAAATAAAAACTAACCAACTATTCCCACTTAAATTGAGATTTTAATCGACGGTGATATGGTTTCTTGATCCATTCCGAGCTGCGATGTATTAACACACTTTTTTCTATGTATTTTAACACGACATACAGTCAAATATTTATTAAGTAAATAATTAAAAACTTTTACTTACTGACTGAAGTACTTTCGACCGTCTAGCGATCATTTTCAACAGACTTTTCCTACCATATCGCCACTTTCAAAGCTGTGTAAGTTGCTCGAAAAGATTGCAATATTGCTCTTGAAATAAACATAATGTATGTCATTCAGTCTATAGTGTAGTCAATGATGTAATTCTAGATTATATTCTGAATAAAACAAGTTAAGACTGAGATTAACAAGTTGTTGAATAGAAGACACAAACTAATCTGTGTTCCTAAATAGTGCGAAATTTCAACTTTTTCAAGCAAGCACATGTAAAGCCCCGCAAACACACATCGCTTATTGTTCGTACGGTATTTTTCCGTGCTTATAAATTCTATTAGATTAAACAGATGATTTCAGACAGATGCTGTTTGTCAAGCTCCGTTTAATCTGATAGAATTCATAAGGAATGCAAAAAATCGTACGTACAAAAATCAATGTGTGTGTTTGCGGGGCTCTACTGGATATATATTAAATTTGATAGCCTAGTCGATGTAGAGACATATCTAGTGTAATGAAAAGTTCAAAATTTAGATTTTACAGCGTTTAGATTGCCATGGAATAAAATCTTGAACAATCATTAGCACAATAAATTGTCCATTTCCAAACCATGTTAAAAGATTGAAAAATTGACATTCTATCTCTGTTGAAGTTCACTTTGTTTCAAAGAGACACTTTGCTTCACAAAACACGAATTCCAAGAGTTCCGTCATGGAAAATAATATGAATTTTGATATTGAAATTATTTTGTTGGAACAAGACATATTACAAGTCATTATTCAATGATTTGTTCTCATTTGTAAACTGACCTTTATAGTGTTATCCTACCTCGACCCTGTCATAACTAATTTCCCAATATTAACAGCAATTTTCTGTGAAGATTTGTCATTCAATATTTTTCCCATCATTTTTCTTTCAATGTAGGCCTATACTATTTCTTTTGGCCTACAGGTTGTGTTAGAAAGTACATCAATAATGAAAACACAATTTGAAATTGTCAACCACTTTTTATTATTATTAACTTTTATAAACCTTTTTTATAAATTTTTATAATAAAACGTGGTTGACAATTCAAATTTGTGTTTTCATCAGGTATGGAAAAGTACCACAACATCACTTACAACACAACTGTAAAGTAGATCAATACTAGCCTGTTAGTAGCCTATCTGCCGAACCTAGTGTAAATATTTATTTTATCAAGTTCTACTTTCTATTTGGGAACATTTTCTTCCAATATTTGTAAATTCATAACATAATCAGCTATTTAAAATGCAGTACAAGCAGTGCATTCATTTATATTGTATACCATTGTAAATAATTCCCCTAAGTAGGTAGTTCCATAGAGAAACAATAGCGTAAGTAGATATCCCATGGTATAGGGAGTTTATGTCGTAACTTTTACTGTTATCTCAAGCCGATAGTCCACGTAGCTCTTTCCCTTGAAGCTGTGTGACACTGGTAGTCTCTCATATTGTACCGATCATACACTCTCACCCCAACAAAACAGTAAAAATCGACACTAATCAACAGTAAACGTTACGACATAAACTCCCTATACCATGGTATATCTACTTACGCTATTGTTTCTCTATGATAGTTCTAAGAAAATTCTCAAGTAGAACATTTTCATAAATTTATAAATATTTCAATTAATAATGTAGTGAAAGCTCTCATTCCTTTATTAATTAGGCTGCAGCTATGTAGGGCTAGTCCACAGTTGTAAATATTTACAAATATTTGTATTGTACTCTTGTAGTTTTGATAGAATTCTCAGATTTGATACATCCATGCTTCATTCATTCATTGTAACGTTTTTTCATTCATATCATGCTGGATTCTGACGAACATGATCTGCTTTGAAATAAAGTGCTTGGTAAGAACACATCCCTCATATTATGTCTGTTGTTTATGTGTTTGTGATGTTAATTGTAAATGTTTCCACTCTCTACCATAGAAATCATTGATCCTTGATAAATTCAATTTTCCTTCAATAGAATTGAATATTGTTTCTTATCTTGTGTTTTGGATTCCCCTGTATTATATGTGTTCCATTCTATTCTCAAATCTCAATAGAATTAAATTTTGTTTCTTGTCTTGTCGTGTGTGTTATGTTTCTCTCTAATTTATGTGTTCCATCTCCTCCTCAATTTGTTGGTATTTATTTGCATGTTTGTTGCAATGCTTCATCAATTCGTCACATTATGCTTTGTTGAACATACATATCATGCAATTTCATTTTATTACCATGCTTTATCATAAGTTCCCATTCATCATACAAATATATCTAAATAATCCGTCTTGCTGAAATTGAAATTGAACGTTTTATCATCATTTGTAACACATTATTGTATTATTATACCATTTATAGACAATTTAGATTATTGAGTGTTATCCAAAGTCTTGCAAAATCGCTCTCTTCCGTCTATTTCCATCATGTTTTGATAATACACTAATAAACATTCCAATTTATAATGAACACAAAAACAAATAAATATTTTAATGTTTACTAATATTCCAATGGATTGGAATTGGAAACCAATACATCCATGATTTGCATAGAATTTTGTAAAAAAAACCTAGGCTGCCCTGTCAAGGCAAGATGAATTGATCATTTTTTATTGAAATTTCGATGATTTCAACATGCAATTTTGTCGTACAGATTGTGTACAAGGCTGATAATTTATATTATTACTATCATTCTAAAAAATATAGATTCAGTGCAACAGCGAGATGGATATTAATTTATTCTATTAATCAGAGCTTCTTCGCTAGTTTTACTATATTATTTTGAACAAGTTTCATCCGTTCTATATTCAATAAAAAAAAATTATATTCAATAATAATTGTCTAGTGCTAAACTCATCTCCCCAATTTTATTCATGAAGAATACGCTTAAATTATCCCACGCAACAAATAAATGCCTTTGTATTTCCTATTAGTGTTAACCAATTTGTTAATATTCACCAAAAATTTATTACAAAACTGTAATAACGTGCCACAATTCCTCTAAGATCTTTCAAAACCAAAATTCAATCGTCATAAAAATTCCTTGCATGGAGTGATATATTCAGCATGATTGAGGATCTTATTGAATAGTAGTTATTATAATATTATTATTGAGGACTGTTGTATTAGTATAGGCAGAGAAAACTCATGAGATTTTATTATTCTAAAGGCTAATATAAATTCAACTTGGGTGACTATTCCAATATAATTTGTTTCCTATATTTATATCTCCCTCACTCATTCAACCATGACTGAAATCAGGACCTCCTAAATACTTTAGGAGGTCCTGCTGAAATATTCAATAAATTCTTCTGATTACCTACAATATTGAGTATCGACGTTTTAAAAAGGGTTATATTTCATATTATTCTCTTCTTGTATTCATTCAAGGTATTATAATTCAAAAATTAATTCTCTTCTATAATTTTGCCTGTAAATCATTTTTCCAAGCCAGTTTAAACAAAGCTTTCACCAGAAAATGAACTTTCATCCAATAATTCTCCACCCCAAAAAAGTGTAGATTTCCAATAGTAATGTGAAGATTAATATATCGCACGGTACAAATTGATGGAATATTTTATTTTTCTATGCTCTGTTATCTGAAATGAATAGAAAATTTATCAAGCTTTCGTTGTATTCTAGAATCGGTCTGAATAGGATGAATTGCTTTCTATTGTCTCTGTTAGAATAATGATACGTTGTATTCTAGAATCGGTCTGAATAGGATGAATTGCTTTCTATTGTCTCTGTTAGAATAATGATACGTTGTATTCTAGAATTGGTCTAAATAGGATGTGTTGCTTTCTATTGTCTTTGTTAGAATAATGATAGTAAATATCATGTATTGAAGAATGATATACAGCTAAGGAATCAAATTCACATATTTAAGCTTTTTTATTTTCTATTTATTGATGGCCTTGAACCCTCTTGATGGTCGTCGATTCGAATATTATTCCCAATTATAACAACATATTTTTTGTTTACATCTTGTTGAAATTTTCTGTTATCTATCTAGATTTTTCCTGATTTATTCATTTATTGTCACTTTGACAGGTCGAATACAGACGAAAAAGCGCCTGTCTTTGAATTGGTGAAAGGAAAGACGCAGCAAACGAACAAGGATGACACTTTCCGTCTCTATGTGGATGGAAAAAAGGCGTACATTCGGCTCGGGGCTTTCCTCGACTATGAAACAAATCCTGAGTATACGCTCACTGTCCGTATTCAGGTGAGGTTACAACTCTATTCACTATCTCATAATATTGTAATTTTTGAAATGTTTTATGTAAACAATTCACTTGCTCTATGTCTTATTTCACTAGATAGAAATGTTTTTCAAACTTTTCAGAAGATTTGATTTATTTGACTAGATCTCTATTGATTGAAATATTGATAATAATCGTATAAAATCTTTTCGTTTCTAGATCTTGAATAAAAATACTAAGAAATTGTCAAAAAACACAGATTTATTGATAGATAGAAAGACCGGTTTCGGTTGTTACACCATTGTCAATCTCTGAAAAACTAAAACTATATACAAGAGCAGCAGAATTCAAATTCTATGAGAATTATCATAGTAGGCTATGCTCATGAGCATATAATCTCTGAAAAACTAAAACTAAATACAAGAGCAGCAGAATTTAAATTCTATGAGAATTCTCATAGTAGGCTATGGTCTTGTATTCAGTTTTAGTTTATCAGAGATTGACAATGGTGTAACAACCGAAACCGATCTTTCTCTCTATCAATAAATCTTTGTTTTTTGACAATTTTTTAGTATTTTTATTTGATACTAATAATTACCACAATATCAACTTCTCAACTACACAAAAAGATTCTAGATCTATTGATTTATTGGACTATATATACTGTAGGGTGGATCATTGATTATATATTCACTATAGTTTATAATTTCATGCAATCTAATGAGCCTAATAGCTATATAATTGTGATGTACTATTGAGGCTTATAAGGATATTCTATTATACTCTATATTCTATTTTCTATTATAAACCTCTACCTACATTCACGTTATAGAATCAGCACCTGAGTAGCATTAGTTAGCTATCCTTGTCTGTCATTTGAAAAAACAGATAGCTTCATCCTTCTCCAGCTTCACACGGTTGCCAAATCGTTAATAAATACCATGAAGATTATTGACTACCACACAATATTTAATCTCAATCCATAAAAATTTGTTATTATTAAATCATAAAAATATTTTTTCTTGGTGAAGTTCGAGATGTAATGTGATGTAAAATAGAATTTATATTGATCATAATTAACTAGAATCGAAAATTGAATCAAGAATTGATCATAGTTAACAAGAATTAACAATAATTTATCATCAAATTTGATTCACTGGGCTAAATTGAATCAGAGCTAAAGATGGCCATGGACAAGGAAAAGTAGCAACAATGCTTTTCTCTAATTTTCACGGACTCTATTATATGAATTACTATATTACTACAAGTGAACTCTACTTTCAGATCAAATAAAATATACAACTTATTGAAGTATGTACAACTTTTTCCAAAATGAATCAACTATTTATATTATAGATGAGAGATTTCATTAGAAATTGAATATTCCAACTGTTGGAATATTATTACTGTAATATCGGGGACCGAGCTTCGCTCTGGATTACAAAAGCGTAAAAAAAAATCATTATAGCCGTTTTCGAGATCCGTTGAAATACAAACATATAAACATCTAAACATATAAACAGAAGTTGCTCGTTTAATAGTATAGGATAATAACCTCAAATTGGAATTTTTAAATAATTATCATACAATAATACTTAAAATTTCTTCACTTATATGGGCTACTTATTCAAATTAATAAAAACAATATAAAAACTTGTAGTACCCTTTATTAAAAATTTAAAAATATTTTAACGACTAGTTTCGACTATAGGTTATTTTCAAGTTCAACTTGATATTAATTAATTTTTACAGTAATAATTTTATGATACTACAGTATCTTCTCCCACTTAGTCCATAACAAAATTTATGATTTATGTGGGTCGGAGTTAATTCTAGAACGTCAGCCACTATATTTATGTTAATATCAGGGAAGAAAGAATGCTTTCTTCACTGAAATCGATTGATTTATTTTCAAAAATTATCGGTAACTCAAATATTTTGTTTTCATTTTTCAGAACAAATTCCACTTGGCAACTCAGACATCTGTGACAATACAGCTGGAAGATGTGAACGACAGAATTCCAGCGTTCACAGAAGTTGTGTCTGGAAGTGTGCTGGAGAACGAGCCTCCTGGAACTCCAGTCATGCAAGTGCGAGCAATCGACTTGGATGGAACATCTGCACACAATCAGGTAACCTTTACTGTAGAAAATAAATTTAGATAATACATCTCAAAGGAGATGGTCTCTTGATCCATTCCGAGCTGCGATGTATTAACACACTTTCTTCTATGTTTTTCACACGATATGCAGTCAAATATTTAAGTGAATAATCAACAACTTTTACTTACTGACTGTAGTTCTTTCGGCCGTCTCGCGTTCATTTTCAACAGACTGTTGACAACAGTCTGTTGAAAATGATCGTGAGATGGTAGAAAGAACTATAGTCAGTACCTAAGTAAAAGTTTTTGATTATTTACTTAAATATTTGACAGCATGTCGTGTGAAAACATGAGAAAAGTGTGTTAATACATTTTCTTAGATACTGTAATACACTATACACTAGGTGCCGGTTGCACAAAAGCCGGTTAAATTGTAATCCTGATTAATTTCAAGAGAAACCGTCTTTTCAAAAAAGGTCTTCTCTGATTGGTTCTCGTGAATTGAATCACGATTCAAATTTAACCGGCTTTTGTGCAACCGGGCCTGAGTATCTTTCTTTTAATTTTTAGTCCAACAATTTATTGAAAGAGACATCAATAATTCAATACTAGTAGCAATCAGAGTTTTTTTGTTGATTATGGGAGCTAATTATGTTGATAATTATTATAATGAGAACAAGGTTATAATAATTTTAATTATTATTAGAGCTTATTATGAGGATGGGAGTGTAGTCTGATCTATTAGTCGGTTTCTACTTAACTCAATTTTTATTTGATCTATCATTAGTTTTCTATTATGTTTTCCCTCACGATTGTTCATAATTCCTATAGTCCTCATCAACCTATTTTGTACTATGTTAACCTTCCATTAACTCACTGTGAAATCGATTCTTCATTTGTTTTTGAATTATCAGTATGAATAAAAAAAAAGATATTAATAATGAATAATAAAACAACAAGGACTAATGACTATGCTCCGTTTTCATGTCTTCGTCAATACATGTATAATTATGAACGACAATAAAAACATTTGATTTGAAACAATTATGTCAATCTTATTCTGAATTTGGGAGAGCAGTAGCACAAGGCTGATAACTTTTCTCTCCCAATCATTTCAATGATGTAGTACTTATCGTAGAATTAATTCTTGAATAAAAACAATATGAAGACTTGCAGTACCTTTTTATTAAAAAATTTAAAATATTTCATCGACTAGTTCCGACCATGAGTCATTTTCAAGTTAAAATGTAAATTGTTAATAATTCTCATTTGAAAATTTGTTATCAGTATAATGATAATTTCTCATTTTCCAGGTAACTTATGAGCTGGCAGATAATGAGGAATTCTTCGACATTGATCCTTACACAGGCAACATAACCACCAAAGTGACATTTGACAGGGAAAAGCAAGACTTCTACAATATTAAAGTGATAGCCACGGATAACTCACCCTCAGCCTTATATTCTACTGGAGTTCATAATATTGGTAATTATCATTTGTATACCTGAGAGCATAGGTAACATAGGTGATTATTATTTAAGATTTTAAAGTCGAAGCTGAAACTAGTAGTGTTTATATAAAAAAAGTTTGAAAAATAGTACTTTCTAATTATTTCTATATTAATTGAGTAACTATTATTATTTGTCTGTATGAGAACATGTCCATAATAATTATGTATCTGCATAAATGATGTAGATAATTATAATTGTCTGTCTCAGAATATGATCATGTCTCTCCTATTGCATGAAGTGGTTTGATTATTAAATAAGTTAATTCCACGTTTGTTATTGAATAGATAAATTGATAACTTAATTTATTTATTATTCATTCATGCATAGATACATAGGCTACAATATAATTCTCAACTATGAATGATTGGGAGAGGAACAACAGGCTTAAAGCCCAAAACTTTTCCTTATTAATTAGTATCAAATGCAAGAATTACTAAGACCAAGAATTCACATGAGCTCAGTAAAATTAATCTTGAAGTGAGTTGAAATACGGCACTAATTTATTTGACTAATGTAGCAAGTAGGCTAATGTTTATCAAGAAACATTGTTGAAATATTTACAATGAATGTTTATCAAGAATATTCTATTACAGAATATGACTTAAATATATTCGACTTTAAATTATTTACTTACTACCTACTTGTTTTGTGTCTTTGGAAAACGTCCTATACATATAATTACACTAAGGCTCAACTCACACTTACGCGACTCAGGTCGGGAAGAGACTGGACTCTAGTCGTGAGCATGTGTTTCCAAATGGTGACACTCAGACCAGTCGATTCTAGTCTCCGCGACGTCACTATTTGAAAACACATGCTCTCGACTAGAGTCGAGTCTCTTCTCGACCTGAGTCGCGTAAGTGTGAGTTGAGCCTAGGTATTAGACCTGTCCTTTGCTTGAGGAAAAGGAAACCCTCATGATGAGGAGCATGGTCCTTAATTAAATAAGCCACAACAACTGAGTGAATAATTACCATACTCACAGTCAAATACAAAATACACTATAATTACACACAATATAACAAAAAAAATATAACAAAAAAAATATAACAAAACACAATATAATTCAAACTGTGTCGTTTATGAAAATGAGTCCTGGTTTATAATTATGATAATTTATAATTTTATTATTATTCATCTGGAATCTCGCGATTTTTAAGGAATTTCAGTTTTTAATAATATTCAATTCAACTCATTTTGCTCAATTACATATTCAATTCATAATAGTATGGTAGATATTGAACCTTTTAATAATATTCAATTCAACTCATTTTGCTCAATTACATATTCAATTCATAATAGTATTGCAGATATTGAACCTTTCTGTGCTGCTAGAGACTTCATATATCTCAGTTTCACACCATTTTACAAATTCAATTAAAAATAGCTGTTGAATTGACGTTTCCGATAGCATTGCATTTTTTATGCATTGAAGGGATAGAATATTATTTTCATTCTTTTTCTTAATAGTGCAGTAGATATTCAAACTTTTTGTGCTGTTAGCGACTCCACATATCTTACATTCATACCTACTACAATTTAATTTTAGGTCTTATTTTTTGTGATATATCTCCAATATTTTTAATTTATTGTCATTCTGTAATTCTTCGCAGGTCAACAAGTTTTCAGAATTGAAATCGCCGATAAGAATGACAATCCACCAAAATTCACCAAAAGTGTCTACGTGGCTGAATCTATTTTGGAAAATGCTGATCAGAACTCCTTGGTGACCGAGGTGAAAGCTTTGGATAATGACACAGGTAAGCTGGATTAGAATAAAACTTCAATTGAACTTTCATGGTTGTGTATAGTTGTATTATAGTTTCATAGTATTTGTATTGTTGAACTTTGATAGTTCATAAAGTTAACACAATAAGGGCGCGAACAGACTGGTCGAAAAATAGTCGTCCGCAACGAACTGGAATGATTGGCTAATAACCGTGAAATAGAAAAATCGCTTTGGGTTTTCACATTGTTGATTCATGGACCCAGCAACTTTTCGATTTTTTTACAAGAAAATATTATTTTTGGTCGTAGAAACAAAAAACAAACTTCTTTGGATTCAGTTAGTCGAGTAGATTACTATATATAATATTTCAAAAAAATAAATATCTCGAAATTAACGATTGGAGTTTTTCAATATAGGGAAACAATAAGCAGGCAAACAAATGCTAGTGACCGTCCGAAAGGTGTGAAGAATGGGTTCCGGTGAGTAAACTCTACCAGTGTGAACGTTTGTATGTAGAAGCATATATGTGCCATTACTATCGCTCTCCTCTGAGAATAGGACAGGTTCTATTTTCTGGAAAGATTTTTCTATCAACGTTGACAGTCTGAAGACTACATTTGAAAAGCACTTGTTCCATTTTATTGGGAACTATCGGCCGACAAAAAAATCAACAGTGTGAACCCAGCCTAATATATCTATTTCATAATCTATATTAACTATAATATTGTATATTGTGCAACTATATGAAATATATCAATTATTGTGTGAACTTTATGAACTATTCAACTACTTCTAATAAATCTATTCCATTATGAATGAAATAAATTTGGTTTCAGAGTGTAATAATTATTTGTATCGGTTTAAGTACTGTATTATAACTATTGACAATATGAAATATATTTCAATCATCAATACAACTTTCACCTTTAATTGAATTCATCTCATTAAAGAGAAAATCGTACAAAATTATTATTTTCTTGAATCACTCAAGCGTTGTTTTTTCAATCATGTTCATGCTAAACATGTCAAAAGTAATTAGTAGAAATTGTTACCTTTTATTCTATTCATCTGGTTCAAATCTCTCAAATAAATTATTATTGACAGTTATTGTTCAATATTATAGCTATAAAAATTAAAATTATTATATTCCGATATTGACTCATTAGCACAAATTAGGCTAACATATTTATTTTTATTTGTATTTATCACAGTATGAAGAAGTTGGAGAAATTATGAATTGAAACTGATTGTTCTTCACATCTAGCCTATCACTTTATTTGTAGAACTGATCAGGTTTGTTCTTATTCATCTCAGTGTGTTAAATATTGGAAGAAATATTGGAAAATTGTGAAATATTGGAAAATGATTGTAAAATTTTTTCCCCAACAGCATCCTCCGTTACCTACAGCATTGTTGATGGAAATATCAATGATGCTTTTGTAATTGAAGACAGTACTGGCAAAATTCGTGTGGGAACAAACGGATTGGATTACGAGAAATTGACAAATGTGAGTAAGATAAAATTTGAAAACTAATCATAAAAAGTAGACTATTATTATTTCATTAAAAAGAAGCATTGATAATTGGAGCAAGTTATTATAAGTATAGTATTGGGAATTTAGCTCCAACATTGAAATATGAAATCTCTTCGAGAACAGTAGCCTAGGCTACTTAATAAATAATCTTATTGTATTGGAAACAGATGAAACTATGAATAATCTAATGTATTATTTGTATAATTTATTATAAGTATAGTATTGAAAATTTAGCTCTAACAGTAAAATATAAAATCTCTTTGAGATCAGTAGCCTACTTAATAATCTTATTGTCTTGGAAACACGTAAAACTATGAATAATCTTGTAATATTTGTATCATTGGAATAGGCTGACATTGGAATAAAAAACTGTAGGATTTTCAAGTGCGGTACATCAGTGTAGACTTTTGCTAACGAACCTTCATACATATGCAAATAAGTAAACAATAAGACACTCCTGTGCATAAATTCTCGAGTATTAGGCTATGGGAGATGTGAATGATTTGAAAAATATCATTCCATGTTTTTGCACAGTGTAGTGTTTCAATTTGGAGCTTCAGTTCGTTATAAGGTAGCATTTTTCTAGTATTATGTTTTATCAATAATTGTATCAGCTTTTACCAATATTGTAGATTCATCCCAAAAGTGATACTAGTATGGAGTATTTATCATTGAGTTTGGAATTAGTCCAGTCAATATAGAAATAAAAATCTAGATAAAAATCTAATAGAATCAACAATAATTTGCAATTGAATAATCACATTTTCTCGAATTTAAAGCTTATTTTCAATTTTAGGTGAAAATGTTACTGAACATTAATTGTAGAGATTTTCATGCTCAATCTACTCCACTTGATTTTTTTTGTTTTAATTGTATCTGAAGCCTGATAATTGGAAATCTATCTGCATTGATGGGGCGGAGCTCCTGAAATTTTTACAGATATGGGTCTTGTGGCAGTTGATAGAGCTTATCGATGACTATTTTAGGTATGAATTTGATCAAAATCGTTGGAGCCGTTTTCGAGAAAATCACGAAAACCCCTGTTTTTGACAACATTTTCGCCATTTTAGCCGCCATCTTGAATTGCATTTGATCGAAGTTGTTCGTGTCGGATCCTTATAGTGAAAGGACCTTAAGTTCCAAATTTCAAGTCATTCCGTTAATTGGGAGATGAGATATCGTATACACAGACGCACATACATTCATACACACACACACACACACACACACACACACACACACACACACACACATACAGACCATTACCCAAAAACCAGTTTTTTGGACTCAGGGGACCTCGACACGTATAGAAATTTAGAAATTGGGGTACCTTAATTTTTTCGGAAAGCAATACTTTCCTTACCTATGGTAATAGGGCAAGGAAAGTAAAAAGGGGGTGTGCTTGAAATTTATATTGTTATTCTGGAAGGAGTAGTTCACAAGGAAATTTTGCATGAAGAAATTGGTTCTGAACTTCTCTTATGCACCCAAATAATATATTAAAAAATCAGAACTACAATATAAATTGCATGCACCAATGTATATAGTGACTGGACTAAATAGTTTTAGAGAAGATTTATTGATAAATCGTGAATGAAATTTCAAGTACCTATCGTATAATGTTAACGCTAGATGACATTCATTGTTTTTCTTTTCTTTTCAAACATTAGTTCAAGTTTTATCTCTTTCCTGTATAGGGCTACTTGTAATATAAATATAAAGAAAATAATTAAAAATCTCAGTACCCTTTTTTAAAAATATTTTTTGCATGGAAATTTATTTTTGCATGGAAATTAAAAATATTTTTAAAAAAGGGTACTGAGATTTTTAATTATTTTCTTTATATTTACATTAGTTCAAGTATTTTTTTTTTTATTTTGTTCTCAATAAATCATTGTATACGAGTCTTATTGTTGTGTTAAGGAAGCATAATGGGATATTACCTGTTGTTTCCGTTGTAATTTGATGAATAAATGAATGAAATTCTTTATGTAGCTCAATTGATATTTGAATTTCCATTTTTCAGTACACCTTGAAAGTAAGAGCTTTCGACGGCGTTTATGAGGATTATTGTAGTGTGATAATTAAGATTGAAAACGTAAATGACAACCAGCCTGTGTTCCTGCCTTATCAAAACAACATCACCATTGAAGAGGAGAAGCTAGTTCATGGATGTATTGTGAAGGTATGCTATAAAAACTTGAATGATTAATTTGTAAAATGTGTTACGGTAATGTAAAATTCATTACTGTATATGTTGTTGCAATCTTATTCTATAATAGTACCGGTAGCCTAGTTCCTATATTTCCTTAAATTTGATGATACAATCAATCGAATTTTATTTATTCATTTATTGTAAAAGATACTACAATCATAATATAATTATGACATTGAAGGAAAAACTAGGCTGAGCCTGTTCTATTTCTCTCCAAAAATGTTGATAAAAAGTTAATGCTGTCCAAAGGTTGTCCAATTTGGTAGCAGAGAAAGAGCTGAAGTACGTAATAAAAGGTACGTAATAAATACTCCAGTTGTTTCTGACTCCGTGGTTGAATCTTTATTGGAGAGGAATTTTTTTATATTTGAAAAATTGTTTCTGATTAATCTACTATGGGAAGAAGAATATTTTTTAACTCTGTATTAATTTTTTTGTGTAGTTGAGAAGTTGATATTGTGGTAATTATTCATATTAAATGAGAAAGAAATTGTCAAAAAACCACAGATTTATTGATACTTAAGAAAGACTGGTTTCGGTTATTACACCATTGTCAATCTCAATATTCTATCAATATTCTAATTTACATTCAATCTTCATTGTAATTAATAAGTTTTCATAATATGTGAAATTAGTTGCATAATTAGCTGCTATAACTTACTGTAATTTATTGTAAATTTGTGTATAAACCAGAATATATTGTAACTTACTTGAATTAATAATTAAAATTCTAAAAAAAAAATCCCTGATAAACTGCGAACCTTTTTTCATGTTTCAGTATCATCCTCACAGTTTTCTCTTTCTACACAGTTGTAGTAATTTGTGTATTCAAACATTGTTTATCAGAGATTGACAATGGTGTAATAACCGAAACCGGTCTTTCTAAGTATCAAAAAATCTGTGGTTTTTTGACAATTTCTTAGTCTTTTTCATTTAATCTGTATTAATCAGTGATAATTTTAATAAAGTTTTGAAAAATTGTGGGAAAATCGAGTAGAATTTTCACGATGATTGAATTTATTGTAAAAAATTGAGGCTATAATGGCCACGATAGATTACTCCACTCCATTCATACACAAATCACTACAAATTGGATACACAAATTACCACACATTGAATACACAAATCACTACAAATTGAATACAAAATTACTACAATTTTGTAGTAAGAACTATTTGTTATCCTTTTCATGTCCTTCAGCGAGTTTTCTCAAGGATGAGACCTAGTGCAGTTGAATTTTTATAACATAATCATACTATGTTTCAAATTTCGTGAAAATCGCTAGAGTCGCTTTCGAGATATAAAAATATAAAAAACTGTGAGGATGAAAAAACTAAAACATGAAAAAAGGTTCACAAGTGTAGGTAGTGAACTCACTCACTGTAGGAGCCAGCCCTTAATCTATTAAATCCATGTGAATTATCTATTGTTGTCACACCGATTGTTTCAGATCTCACTATATGAGTTCTAGTGCCGAATGCACAAAAGACGGCTACATTTTAATCGTGATCAATTCCACGAGAACCAATCAGAGAAGCCTTCTTTGATAAGACGGCTTCTCTGATTGGTTCTCGTGAAGAAGGCTTCTTTGATAAGACGGCTTCTCTGATTGGTTCTCGTGGAATTAATCACGGTTAAAACTCAACGGACTTTTGTGCAACAGGGCCCTATACTCTTAGGTTTCTAGATTTTAGGCTCCAAGAATCTAAGGCTCTAGGAATCGGGCCTAAATCTATCGAATTCTTGTATAGTATAGTAGTATCCTGCAGTATAGTAGTATCGTATATCGTAGTAGTATCGTATATAGTAGTAGTAGTATCGTAGTATCGTACAGTATAGTAGTATAGTATAGTATCTATTGCTATCCTGCCCAATCTTCTGAGAAGATAATTTGAATTTTCGAATTCTATTTCCAGGTTGAAGCGTACGACCCAGAGAAATTTATTTATTTATTTATCACATTGACAATCACAAAGCATAATTACAATATAAGTAATATGATTGGTAGAAGACAACAGGCATAGCCCAAAACTGCCTTCTCCCAAATTTTTACAAATAAAAGTTTCAAAAAAGAATGAGGTTATGATTTCACTTTACACTTCAAAAAAGTCCAATTTCCACTTCAAAACTAATGACTAAACTAAAGTTTTCCAATTTTGATATTAAAAACTAATTAATAACAAGAATATCCTACTCAAATCTCTAAAAATTGGAAATTTTTAAGTAATTTTGCAAAATTTTGAGCCAGAAAAGAAACACAACTTCACTATATTTGAGAATAATTTGAAACTATCGAATCTCATTCCTGGTTTAAAGCGTACGACCCAGAGAAATTAATTTGAAAATAATTTGAAATTTTCGAATTCTTTTCCAGGTTGAAGCGTACGATCCAGAGAAATCAATTTAGAAATAATCTGAAATTTTCTAATTTTATTCCAGGTTGAAGCATACGACCCAGACATCCCAGACCGTTCTGCGCCTCAGCACATCAACTACTTTGTGGTGAAGGAGGATCAGCAAAAACTGCTGAAGATCGACAAGAAAGGGTGTTTGTCGCTGATCAAGCCTTTGGACAGAGACCCTCCTGACGGCTTCGAGATCTGGCAGGTGCTGATTGGCGCTGATGACGATGACGGAAAACCCAACTCTCTCCGTTCCACCACTGAAGTAGTCATCACTCTAATTGATATCAACGATAACGCGCCTTTCCTGTCTATTGTAAGTTCAAATTAAATCGAAAAATCTTATTGAATTAAAGTAAACTATAATTTTATTCTCTAACTTTCATACTTTTTAGGCTGGATTTGCACACATTAGTGACAGTGAACGGTGAAATATAATTTCCACAATTTCCAATTGGACTATTTCTACTCAGCTCGACCGAGTTAGTATGAATAATACGATCAGAACTCATGGTTTTTTTTTCACTGTCACTGTCGTGTGCAAATCCAGCGTTATTCTTCATCCTTCATTTATGATGTGTACAAATAACACTAGATGTAAACAACAGTAAAGGAGAATTAATAAGGCTATCATGATTCTGTTTTTCTCCCGAATTCAAATAATATTTCCAATTGATATCCAATGAATGAAGGTGATGCCCACATAAGCTCTTGAGCTCGTGCGTGGTTAATGAGTGATTTATTCATTTAATCAACTGCTTAACATAATACAACTTCCAAAAAGTACCACAAAACAAAGTTTCAGGCTTGAGCCCAAAACAGTACCAATTCTAATTTGTACGACAGATTCTTTTTTTGAATCAAAAATTTCAAATTTATTCAAGTAAGTTACAATACATTCTGGTTCATACACGAATCTACAATAAATTACAGTACAACAGCCAATTATGCAGCAAATTTCACATATTATGAAAACTTATTAATTACAATGAAGATTGAATGCAACATTAGAATATTGATAATATAGTATTGTAATATAACTACATAAATCAGCGGTGTTTCAACAATGACTAATATGTATGACTAAATATGTAAGCACGATGTGCCTTCACTGAATATGTAAGGGTGGGAAAATGAAAAACAAGAAATGATCGTACAGGTTTTGATATTTAAAACAAACAATAAATTATTTGTAAAAAAATTAGAATTATAATTAGAAATAACGAAATAATAATAAACAGATGAATATTTCAAGGGCTACTCGCTTTGCTGCTAGTGAAAATATGTAATATTTATGTAATATTTTGCATATATGTAATATTTATTTATTTATTCTCACAGAAATCTTGGAGTGCAACAGGCATAACAGCCCAAACGCACTCATGAATAAAGGAAATACATCATAAAAATTATTACAAAAAATATAAATACTAGAAAAGTAATAAAAGAGAATAGTACATGTGAAAAACAATAAAAAAGTATTATAGCTACTTGGAGAAAGAAAAGATTATTATTAATATGTCACAGTCTTAAAAAGATAAGTCTTTCATGCATAATTTCAACACACTTTTCAGTTCAAAAATCATAGTAGAACTTTAAATTTTGAATTAAGATGGATTAAATATAAAATGATTTGAATATTCCATATAGCCTAATATAACTTGAAATGTTCCATGATTCGCCACGTACCGTACTGAAAACACACATTGATTTGAAATTAATTCGAAAAACAATGAAGTTGATTTGAAGCAGAACCTGGTTTCATATAGGCTCAATATCACCAAAGTTAGTAGACAGATTCTGTCTACTAACGTTGGAATATCACCATCTATGTCTAGTGCCATAGCCACCTCTAATACAAGGCCCCGGCCTACGATATTGCAACGTCGCAGCGTAGGCCTAGAATCTAATACACGACTGGTGAAAATGATCAGCTGGTATTTTTTAAATTTTTTTCACCAATCATGTATTAGATTCTAGGCCTATGCTGCGACGTTGCAATATCGTAGGCCGGGGCCTTGTATTAGAGGTGGCTATGCTAGTGCTAAATTAGGTTTACATGACGATATCATAGCCACCTCTAATGTATTAGAGGTGGCCATGAAGATATGGTCACATCTATTATAATGCGTTACATCATAGCCACCTCTAATACAAGGCCGCGGCCTACGATATTGCAACGTCGCAGCGTAGGCCTAGAAACTAATACATGATTGGTGAAAAAGATTTCAAAAAATACCAGCTGATCTTTTTCACCAATCATGTATTAGATTCTAGGCCTACGCTGCGACGTTGCAATATCGTAGGCCGGGGCCTTGTATTAGAGGTGGCTATGGTTACATTCAAGGCTCAAACCTACAGCTGATCTATCTCAGTTTGAATGAAGTTGATGCACATATCTTCAGTTTTATTGTTTACTTGAAAGTAAATAGTAGCTGACAACATTTCATTTGTTTCATTCATCATTGAGAAATACCACAAACATTACACCACAATACAACTCTTATGTTAAAATTAAATTTATTAGCAAAATGTTTCTATAATCGTTGAAAAATTGACCAGGCCCACACAACAATAGTATTCACAAAAAAATACGGTGAATTTAATAAAACATGGTTCACAAAATAATATGAATGTTTTGTGTATTGTGCCTAAAGCTGCGTTTACACAGGACTTCCTATATCTTCTATCTATATTTATATAAAAGCACTCACTCACTGTCTGACTGACTGACTGACTGACTGACTGACTGACTGACTCACTCACTCGCTCGCAGAACTAAAAATCTACCGGACCAAAAACGTTCAAATTTGGTAGGTATGTTTAGTTGGCCCTTTAGAGGCGCACTAAGAACGGATTTGGAAAATTTTCAAAGATATGCCCAAAATCTTCATTTTCCAGCGTTTTTAGCGCTTTCTCAGCTTTATCGAGAACAAATGAACAGAAAATGTTCAAATTCAGTACAGAAGCTCAGCTAGGGAGTAATAATGTTGTGTTAGAAGGAATTTGCAATAACGTCAAAGATACGCCCAAAATTAGCGTTTTTTGCTTTTTCTCAGATTTATCGAGAACAAATGAACAGAAATTGTTCAAATTCAGTACAGAAGCTAAGCTAGGGTGTAATAATGTTGTGTTAGAAGGAATTTGAAATAACGCCAAAGATACGCCCAAAATTAGCGTTATTTGCGTTTTCTCAGTTCTTTCATCAAGTAATAGACAGAAAATGTCCAAATTTTGGACAGAGGTTCTGGTAGGGTCTAAAAATGTTGTGATGAGGTGACTTTAATATTTCATCAAAGATACGCCCAAAGTCAGCGTTTTTCTCGGCTTTTCTGCGTTTTCTCAGTACTTTGACTTTCTGATGGAATGCATGCTCAAATGAAAAATGCAGGCGAGCGAAGCGAGTCCAGAGGGCGGAGCCCCTAGGCTAGTACTAGTATATAGGAGATACTTGTTGACCGAGCGAAGTGAGGTCTAAGATTCAAGTCGACGGTTTGGCATTTCTCTTAATGTTTATATGTTGCGCATTTACGGCGAAACGCGGTAATAGATTTTCATGAAATTTGACAGGTATGTTCCTTTTGTAATTGCGCGTCGACGTATATACAAGGTTTTTGAGAATTTTGCATTTCAAGGATAATATAAAAGGAAAAAGGAGCCCCCTTCATACGCCAATATTAGCGTAAAATCAGGCTATTGAATTATTCATCATAAATCAGCTGTTTAGTAGACTATAATACTACACGTTCAAAAACATCGAACATCTTGAAAATATATCTTTCCATCAACGTTAGCAGACAGTTGACTATAATCATAGCCACCTCTAATACAAGGCCCCGGCCTACGATATTGCAACGTCGCAGTGTAGGCCTATATTCTAATACATCATGATTGGTGAAAAAGATCAGCTGGTATTTTTTTTAATCTTTTTCACCAATCATGTACTAGATTCTCGCCTACACTGCGACGTTGCAATATCGTAGGCCGGGGCCTTGTATTAGAGGTGGCTATGCATACTACCCGTTCAAAACCATTGAACATCTTGAAAATGTATCTTTCCATCAACGTTGTAGACAGTTGCAACCAGACCTGATAACAGCGCTCACACTCACATTCCGGAACGACACGTCACGGTACGATAGGACAGAGACCTCTATGTTTATTTGTGATTTTTCCTAGACTTTTGAATTGATAAATTATTTATTAATTTTTGAGAAAACATAACAAAAGGTCAATGTAACTTACT
Organism: Nilaparvata lugens; assembly: GCF_014356525.2. Taxonomy (NCBI): domain Eukaryota; kingdom Metazoa; phylum Arthropoda; class Insecta; order Hemiptera; family Delphacidae; genus Nilaparvata; species Nilaparvata lugens. The sequence continues at coordinate 12,066,323 of NC_052507.1, read as the reverse complement.
GAGCGCGAGGTCTACTGTTCACAGAACTACTAGTACTAGACTAGATATTGAAACTCTGCCAGCAGTATTTTAGCAAAAGTAAAACGGTTACAGTGCAACAGTATATTTAGTACCTACATATCTCATCACAAGCAACCACATCCTATATCTATATCTGTACTTGTACTAGACCAGGCAAGCACAGTGACACATTTGACAACAATAATAATTGTGAATGTTGAATTGTTGTTTGTGTTTGCACAGATGCAGCCAGTCGTGTGGAGAGAGAACCAGCCACCGGGGCCCATAGTGCAGCTCAAGGCCAAAGACTACGACGGCCCCGAAAATGGGGAGCCTTTCAAGTACGCCTTGGCACCCAGCACTAGTGTCGAGATTCAGTCCAAGTTCTCCATTGTCGGTCAGTGAAAACTATCTAAATATATATTTTCATTTGTAAATGTATTACAAATTTGTGTTGGATTAGTTTTTAGTACCTATTGAATAAAATATAATTCTGAATCTAAGCTGCGTTTACACCAAAGTTATCAACACAATGTTTATTTCTCCGTCCTTATAGATTCTATTAAGATTGAACATAACTTATCATACACATGATGAATATATGTGTTTGTCAAGTTCCGTTCAATCTGATAGAATCTATAAGGACGAAAAAAGAACATTTTGTTAATAACTTAATCCTTATAGGTTCTATTAGATTGAACATAACTTATCATACATATTATGATAAATATATGTTTTTGTCAAGTTCCGTTCTATCTAAGAGAATCTATAAGGACGGAAAAACATCTTATTAATAGCTTAATCCTTATAGGTTCTTTTAGATCAATCAATCAATCAATCAATCAGTCTCTTTATTCAAAACATACATCAAAATGTACATGAATGCGTCTTTCTTTATTATTTCCAAAATAATAAAATAAATACAAGTAGAAAACAAAATACATCAACAATAGGTAGTCTAAATACATAATGAGTTGGCACTATAAAATTCTTCATAACTGTATAATTCTAATTCCACGATATACTTTTTCAGTTTGTTTTTATACCTTGTACTATCTTTTTCATGATTAATCTTAGTAGGAAGGTAAGTGATGAATTTGATGCCCATATAGGTCGGTCTTTGTTTGTACTTCTCTTTACTATGTTCTTTGATAATAGAGTTGTTCCTATTTCTTGTATTACAGTCATGCACACTGGATTGCCTGGATTGAACATAACTTATCATACACATGGTAAACATTTGTGTTTGTCAAGTTCCGTTCAATCTAATAGAATCTATAAGGACGAAAAAAAAACATTATGTAAATAACTCAATCCTTATAGGTTCTATTAGATTGAATATAACTTATCATACATATGATGAAAGTATGTGTTTGTCAAGTTCCGTTCAATCTAATAGAATCTATAAGGACGGAAAAAACATTTTGTTAATAACTTAATCCTTATAGGTTCTTTTAGATTGAACATAACTTATCATACACATGATGAACATATGTGTTTGTCAAGTTCCGTTCAATCTAATAGAATCTATAAGGACGGAAATAAACATTTTGTTGATAACTTTGGTGTAAACGCAGCTTTAGAGAACGCATTATTGAGTCCATTCTATAGTCATGTACGCCTTAAAACTCTCTACAAATAGGCCTATCGAAATTCAGTTTAAGCTTGCCATTTTCGGTTCATAGAAATGCTTAAAATTTGTATTTCCATTGATAAATGGATAATAAATATGTGTTGGATAAGTTTTTAATATTGAGTACGGTATTATGAATTGAGAGAACTTAAGCTGGGTTTACACCGAAGTTATTAACAAAATGTTAATAACTCAATCCTTATAGATTCTATTAGATTAAACAGAACTTGACAAACAGATATGTTCATCATGTGTATGATAAGTTATGTTCAATCTAATAGAATATATAAAGATTGAGCTATTAAAATTTTGTTAATAAGTTTAGTGTAAACGCAGCTTTATTCAGTCAGACAGTTCAAGTACCTCTTGGAACTCACGACAAAGAACGAGATACTTTCCTAGTTTCCATTGTCGGTGAGTAGAAATTATTCAAATATGATTAATAAATGAATTGCAAATAATATGTGTTACATAGTTTTTGGAATCAAGTGTGATGGACTTTTTGATTGAGAAACACATTCAGTACAGTCTATATAGTCAAGTTCGCTCCGGATTACACACTACAAATAATATTTTTTTAATTATTTATTATTTTACAAAGGCGACTTTCTAGAAGTATTTTAAGCCTAGCTGATGATGATGATGGGATGAATGATAATACAATGAAGGTAGAGTTATGAATGAATAAAAATTATAGGTTATGGTATCCAGTTGAGTTAATTTGAGTCCACTTTTCAGTCCAGAAATAAATAAACTAGAAATTTTGAATTTATCTTATTGAGATACAGTTAAAGTTTGCCATTGTTGGTGAGTGAAAATTATTCAAATATTCATATTAAATTATGAAAATAAAACGTATTGCGATAAATGCATACCTGTACAGTGTGAGATTCACGCTATGAGGTTAGTAGAAATGATAGAACGGCAGAGTTGCCAATTTTCTGTTGTCACTGCCTCCTACAGTGGCTGTAGTTCAAGTTATTTCTGAATATCTGATATATTCATTCATTTATTCGGTTAGCATAAACAATACAACGATCGGAGAAGAAAAAAACAGGCTATTGCCCAAAACTTCTTCGATTTCCTAATTTAGTTTCAAGTTTTAATATAAACCGTAATATTATCTGCTGATTTTTGCTCTTAATGATCAATCTCACCGCAAATGAATTTTATTCTTTGAGAAAATATATCCCAATCGCTATTAATTTTCGAGATAAGATGAAATATTTTACTAGTAACTATAATGTTAACTAAAATGTTAACTATTTCACTATAAGGCAGTATATAACAGCAGTATATAACTTAAATAGTTAACATTTTAGTAAATATTATAGTTACTAGTAAAATATTTCATCTTATCTCGAAAATTCATAGGAATTGGGATATAGTTCATCAACGAATAATATTTATTTGCGGTGAGATTGATAATTTAAAACAAAACTTAAGAGATAATATTACGGTATATATTACAATTTGAAACTAAATTAGAAACTAAATAAATTTAGTTAACAATTTGAAACTAAACTATTTACTATTTTACTAGATGAAATATTTTACATGATCAAGATGAAATATTTCACTAGTTCAAGATTTTTTGAGTGAGCCAGAATTAAATAACAGTACCGTATATTGGAGTTGAGTGCTGGATCTATTTCAAATTCTACAATAATTGAGAATTGGATATTCCTTTCAAGTAATACTATTTTTCTATGAAAATAATGAATGTTCTTCAATTGAGTACCTGTTTATAATTATTTAATTTGAGTAACTAATAATTATCGTGGGTTAAGTGGAAGAGGGGGCTTCCATTGCCTCAATTTCGCCCACATCACTTTTGAAATTGTAAAGTGTAAATAAAAGGCATTTATCTATCTATCTATTTATCTAGTTTGAAAGGGCGATTTGAATGTTTTATTACTGAGAACAACTACAATAAAGGTACTAGTAAAAACACTTTACTTATATGGGCTACTTTTGTACAAATTAATAAAAACAATATAAAAACTTGTAGTACCCTTTATTATTAAAAACTTCAAAATATTTAAAGACTACAGATTTTTAACTCTAAAATGACCTATGGTCGAAACTAGTCGTTAAATATTTTAAAGTTTCTAATAATAGAGGGTACTACAAGTTTTTATATTGATTTTATTAATTAGGTACTAGTAGATATTCCATATTATTAGTGAAGGGTATATCTGTTATAAATATTATTATATTTATTTTTGAATCCAAATTTCTGTTTCACAGGAGATCAGCTGAAGGCACTAGTCTCATTCGACCGAGAGGACAAGAAATCTTACGAAATAAAAATATCGATCACTGACAGTGGAAATCCTCCCCAGACTGGCACTAGCACTCTTCAAGTGGTCATTGGAGACGTCAATGATAACGCTATGAAACCAGGAGAGAGCTCCATTTTTGTCTACAATTATAAGGTAACTTATTTTATTCATTCTTGCTCGAAAATGCTTTTTCTCTTGAGAAATATTGTGTTGTTTTGGGATTTGAAAATTGAAAGTAGGTCCCTTAAATAACGTTTTGTTGTTGAATGATTGAGTAATTTATAATAGCTCTTCATGAAACATAATACATAGAAAGAAATGAAAATCTAAGTACTATACCTAGATTAGTAATTAATTGTAATTAATTGTGAGTAAACAATTTTAAAAAGGGTACTTAGATTTCCTATTTCTTTCTATTTAAGGGTAGCCTTAAAAAAGAGGTAACAATACATGCACAATCGTTGAGTCATGTCAAAGGCTCTGAAATTGATCAGATGGGACCTGAAAACTCTGACACTAGACCTGAATCAGCCAGATCACTCAACATTTAATACGTTCATTTATATAAATTAAAACATCCACAAACCTTAATTTTTTTCTATAAATTCCATAGCTTAATTTGTTTTTTTTTTGTAGTTAGGAGTGTCATTTGAAACTTTAGTGTAGTTGAAAATAAGAATGCTCCATTTTCAACTTAGTTTGATTCAAGAGCTTGGGATTCAATTCTCATGGCATCAGGTTTTTATGAATTAGGTATTCTTTTTCTACAACTGCGCGTAAAAAAATAATTTACATACTCAATTCTCCTCGTAAAACAGCTTATTTCTGAGGAGAATCTACTTTTTCGCTCGCTAACCATCCGCGCATGCGCAGTAGATTTACTTAACGCTCGCTTATCATTCGCGCATGCGCTGAAGAGTTTCTTTACGCTCCCAAATCAGTTGATTGTAAGCAGCTCGCCAAAAAGTCAGATCTTAACCTGAGAAGTCGGTAATTGTAACTCCGCCGATATAAGTAATTTAACAGGTTTGGGCAGTTGTAGAAAAAATGTTGTATGTAATTCGCGCGTAATGCTTCTTTATCGCTCTTGCAAAATTATCACGCTCCGCTTCGCGTCGCGTGATAACTGTTTTGCGCGAGCGATAAAGTCGCGCATTACGCTCTTACTACATAAATAGCTATTTCATATTGCTTTCTACGGGTTATAGGTTTGCAAGTTTTAAGTTGAGTCAAAACTGAAATTCAATAGTTAGGTTACATGAACAAGTAAAATTTAACGTTACTTACATGAAATAAACTAACATTCAACTCAACTAAGTTGATAACTAATGATGATGTCATGAGCATTAGAACTTTAGTTTTCGAGTGAAACTTAGTAGAAAAGATACTGTAACATTGTGTTTTTATTCCTTAATAGAATAATCATGCATTAATAGTACATTAATATGAATAATCATCTCTTATAACAGTGTTCAATTTTAGTCTAGTAAATTTTCGTGAAAGCTATTACTTATTTGTTTTAGTGAGTAGGTATGAGGTAGATTTTTCAAATTTTGTCTGCAGTTGAAGTGTTATCCTATTGAAAGTAAAATCTAGTAGGTTGATTATGAATTTCCCATTTCCTTTTGTGAGTATAAGGTAAATTTTCTTTCAATTTTGCCTGAATTGCTAAGGGTACGAACAGAAGGGTCAGGTAAAAATGTAGATTTCAGCTCGCTATCAAACTTCTTTATCTATATCATTAACTCTTAATATCATATCCAATATCATATCTTATCATATCTTAATATCATATCTTAACTCTATATCATATCTTAATGTACCTATTGATCATTGCACAGCTGTCTAGTGGCATCGATCTTCACCGCGACTTACTAGTTCTGCTCGCACCTTCAGTGTTGTTATCTCAATAAAACTTGAACATTCAATTTTACGCATAGTAGTTCATCTATTAATTTATGATTTATTATTGTGATACGATCTATTTTTATACTCTCATTTATAATTGTGATAGGATCGATTTCCATACTTAATCATTCAAGTTTACATAGTTGTTTATCTATCAATTTCTCATTTATTATTGTAATACAATAGATTTTTCGCTGATTTTGTGTACAGGGAGAAGCACCTGACACGGAAATCGGCAGAGTCTACGTTGATGACCCTGATGACTGGGATTTGGCCGACAAGAGGTTTGAGTTTGACGGTTCAACTCACCATTACTTCGACCTCAACTACAAGACTGGAATGATTACTATGCTGCAGGGAGTTAAGGAGGGCTCTTATCAACTCAATTTCAAGGTAGTGATCTGAGCTCAATTTTTATTGTTCATTCATATAAAACAATTTTATCCAGTTTAATTATATTTCTCATCAAATCAATAATTATTCAATCAATCAATAATTTACTCATCGATGGAATCATTAACATTATCTACATAATAACAGATATAATCTGAAAGAGTAAAACCAATGTTAGCTTGTAATATTCCACTTTCCAATTTTAATGGTAATGAAGTTGAAAAGGTAGTGTAGGCCTATGTTATATCATAGAGAAACAATAGCGTAAGTAGATATCCCATGGTATAGGGAATTTATGTCGCAACTTTTACTGTTATCTCAAGCCGATTACTGTCGATTATTGTCAATTTTTACCGTTTTGTTGGGATGAGTGTGTGGAAACGGCACAATTTGAGAGACTACCAGCGTCACACAGCTGCATGGGAAAGAACTACGTGAACTATCGGCTTGGGATAACAGTAAAAGTTGCGACATAAACGCCCTATATAGCATGGGATATCTACTTAAGCTATCGTTTCTCTATGGTTATATGCACTCATTCACATTTCTGGTCTGAGAATACCCCTTGAGAATAATTGGCAAGTGATAAATTATAAATTTTCCTACCAAATTCATGAAAACTATTCAGAGTTAGTTGTAATACATTGACTTCTATGCAATAATGTGTTTTGACGTGTTCCTATAATCATTGTGAATGCAATTATTAGTCTGTATTTCATGCAGGTAACCTTTTACATACAACAGACACTTGATGGTAATGAAGGTCAAAAGGATAAGCGTAGGCCTATGTTATATGCACTCATCCACATCTCTGGTCCGAGAATACTCCTTGAGAATAATTTACTAGTGATAAGAGTTTTAATTTAGTAATGTTGTTACAAAGCCGAAAAAACACTTGGGTTATTATTGTAACCCATATAAGTATCTGAGGTTCAAGGAAACTGATTGGTTATCGATATGAAAGTCTCTTGTTCAGTTCTTTATTCAGTCTAGTTTCCTATTAAATAGATCTCAAGTTAACAACTTGTGCTTTTGATTGTGTTATTCATAAGGGAGTCCTTCAATCAGTTTAGTTCCCTACTAACTCAATAAGATATTGTGCTGAATATCCATATCCAAATGTGGCTTCTTCAAGTCTTCTTCATCAATAAGAGATAGTTATTTGTATATCTAGAGTGAAAAGTACGACTTTTTCTCCCTGTGGGAAAAAGTTTGAAGCCCGAGGTGAAGCCGAGGGCAGCAATTTTCCTGAGGGAGAAAAAGTACTTTTCGCTCGTGATGTACACAACATTTTTCCTCCATCTACATTTTTTATAGAAACTGCAAATAAAATCATTCTAATAACTCACGTATTGGTGACAATGATTCCTAACAACGTAACCTAAATCTAAAACCTAAAAACCGGTCGTCTGATTGGCACTGCTGATTGCGCTATCTATCGGCAAAAGTTGTAACAATTATATCAGCTGAGCAGCTACCAAAAATGGCTGACTCCAGATCACGCGGTTCAGATTTGAATTGCAGATCAAAAATATTTGTTGGCTGGTATTTTGAATAGAATAAAATATTTTAAAAATTGTATAAATTGTTATCGTCTACTAATATTAAGAATATAATAATTATCATACAAACATATATTTCATGACTTAATCAAATTTCTGGTTGTGGTATTGAATTCAGTTGACTCAATGACAGACACCTCTATCATGCTTTCTCATCTGAGCTTAGACCTTCTATCCTATTACAATGTAAGTTTCAAAATAGAGATGCTCCCCATGTTATTTAAATGGAGTCACTTTTACTAGGGAGTTTTTCTGTTTTTTACTACCGAGAGCGAAAAAGTGACACTTTAGTATTAGGTTTCAGGGAGTAAAGTAAGTACTTTAGACAGTAGGTGGAGGAAAAAAATATTCAGTAATTGATAGTTTACTGGATAAAGTAGTGCTGTAGTTGTGAATAAGATATTGTCCAGGATATTCATACCAATTAGTATTGTTATATCAAGTCTTCTAGATGAATAATAATCTCAGTGAATAAATAATACTTAGGACCAGTTGCACATACGTCTGTTAAATATGGACATTAACGCTGATTAACAAATCAGTTATAGTTGGTAGGAAGTTGGTCAACCCTCAAACGGACTTTTGAGTTTCCAGCGGATCCCAGATCAATTATTTTCCGTGATATCTCTGATGAATTATGCTGTATAGCTGTGAATAACCTATCGTACTGGATATCTATACCTACTACAAATGTGCCATCTTCAACTCTTATTGATTAATAATGATTTTATTGAAAAAATACTCAGTTGATGATTGATCAATAAGAGTGTTAGTTGTGAGAATGAGATATTGTGCTTGATATTCATTTCGATTACAAAAATGTAACATCTTCAAGCCTTTAATAATATTCTTTTGAAAGGGATAAATTGATGGTACTAGATAAAATTATACTTCTTTTTTATGTTTACCATTTCTTTTTTCTGTTTACCATTTCTAGAAGGTTTTTTGAAAATAATAATCTGTTTTTAATTTGCTATGTCCGTCTCTGGCATGTGCTTGCCTGGCGGCCCTGATGGATGATCCTAGACCCAAAATTGAAACTTTTCTATTTTGTACTTTCTTCTTACTATCTCTCTCTTCCTATCTATCTGTCTCCCTTTTACTCTCTCTTTCTATCCATCTGTCTCTCTTTTACTCTCTCTTTCATCCCCCTTCTCTTCCCTTCTTCCATGTTTTTTCTCTCTCTCTCTCTTTGGTTAGTTTTTCCTCTTGTTTCCTCCTCTGAAATAAAATGAATATATTAAATGATTCGGACTCTTCTTCGCACACAGGCATCATAGCCCATGTGAAGAAAATTTCCTATAATGCTTTTTATAATTTTTTTTAATGTCTATTTATAAAGAGGAATAAATTAATTTGATTTGATATACTTACTAGTGATACAATATTCATGCTATGACCTTGTTCGTTACAACACTCGAATATAATGTGCTTTTTGATTGATAAATAATTTTAACAGTAATAAATATTTTTATTTTTCATGCTAACTATATTTTTTGACAGGTTACTGAGGAATCGCACCTCATCCCGTTACATACAGTGGACGCCATTGTCAATGTGACAGTGAAAGTAATTCCTGAAGAGGCTGTTGACAAATCTGGATCTATCAGGCTGTCAGGAATCAAAGCTGAGGAATTTGTGGCTGAAGACTCTGTGAGTATACAATAAAATAATAACGTATTTAATAATAGTTATTATATTTAATAATAGTTATATTTAATAATAGTTATAACTATTTAACAATAGCTATTTTAATAATAATCTCAACTTACATTTATGGCTAGGGCTACTCTTAATTATCAAGAAATAAAAATAAAAAATGCAACTACCCTTTTGAAAAATTTAAAAATTATTTTCATTTCTTGATAATCTCAACTTATTTACAATATTATTAATGATTATACAAGCTTATTTCTAATAGGCTTATTGCTGTTTCTCTTGTCAAAACCAATTAATTTTCAGCTGAAGATGTGTTGGTTCCAACACGAAACTGCTGCAGTCCTGCGAGTTGGATTAATTGAGTGGATTTGACAACAAAAGCAATGTGTTTTAATATTATAAAGAATGTTCGGTTACACAACCACATCAATATAGATTTTGAACAAATTATTTCTAAGCGTCCCACAAGTTGGATAAAAAATACTTTTGTTGTGAATTTATAGTGAAATTATAATATTTGCAAAGAATGTTCTATATTTTTGCGATTTGACCTTGTGTTTAAAATGTAATTGAAATTGAAAATTCAAAATCCAAGTGTATAGAATTTTACAATTCACCACCATAATTTATGCATAGGTACTTTTAAAAATATGTTAATATGTTAAACAATTTTTTACATACACCAAATTTTTGGTGCAAGGTTATAAGGTTATTAGATTTATGAACAAGAAACATAACTCCCGAGCTACTTCTACCATAGAGAAACAATAGCATAAGTAGATATCCCATGGTATAGGGCGTTTATGTCGCAACTTTTACTGTTATCTCAAGCCGATTACTGTCGATTATTGTCGATTTTTACTGTTTTGACCGGGTAAGAGTGTATAAACGACACAATATGAGAGACTACCAGCGTCATAAAGCTTCACGGGAAAGAACTACTTGGACTATCAGCTTGAGATAACAGTAAAAGTTGCGACATAAACGCCCTATACCATGGGATATCTACTTATGCTATATTGTTTCTCTATGCTTCTACTAAATAAACATATAAATATAAACTACTTCATCCTTATATTAGAATTATAAAAATGTTTGGGCAAATGCCTGTTGGTTCATTGCAAATTTAGTACCGTAATTATTGTCAAAGAATGGATAATTATTTCAATGTATTTCCAATGTTTTTGATAGCGGATAGTTAAGACTAGAGTCTTCTCTACCACTGAACCTTGATATGAAGCTATTTAATAATTATTACTATTAAATTTTGTGAAACTTTCAAGTGAAAAAACACTCACATTCTTTGATGTGACGACGTCCGTTTCGTGCTGGTATTGCACATTTTCAAGCCAAACAGAGTTTCTGTCTGAACATGTGCAATACCAGCACGAAACGGACGTCGCCACATCAAAGAATGTGAGTGTTTTTCCACTTGAAAGTTTTACAAAATTTAATAGTAATAATAATATTTATTTATTTATTTATTCATTCCTTGAAAAAGCATTACAATGATTCACAATTTAGAAATATAACAACAAAATGAATCAATAGGAAATACAAATAAACATAAGGAACTACTTCCCCAAAAGAGCAAGCTCGAGCTTGGGGAAGGATAATAGTGAAAACAAGATGGATAACCAACAACGTATTTAATAATTAATTAATGATTTGATGTGTTGATTGGTGTTTTTTGACTAGAGTCTTTTCTGAACCACTAAATTTTGATTTAAACCTATCAATCAATAATTACATTTATTTGTTGATTTTTTGCAGAGGGGCATGAACAAGTACTCTCAGTTTCGTATGAGGTTGGCCAAATATCTAAACGTGAGCTTGGATAACGTGGACGTGTTCACAGTGCTTCACTCTCCTCATAACACCAACCTAACAGAGCTGGATGTCAGGTTCTCAGCGCATGGATCGCCCTACTACGAAGCCGAAAAACTCAACACCGCCATTGCTGTGCATCAGGCTGATGTGAGTAGATGTTCAGACGAGCGTAGCAAGTTCTTACTGATGACTTGAGCTTCGAGTCGTTGTCCATTTGTGGGCATGATACCGTATATTTAGAGGAGTCTCTTATTTCATTTCTTGTACATTACTCTTGATTCACGACAAGTTATTTTATTTTATTTATTCTCAATTTTAATTTAACGTTGTGAATAATTTTGTTTTGATCTGGCACCTGATAAAAAACTGACGGGTTTAGCAGGACCCAACAATATAAAAATGTTTTTCCAATAAAATTGATTGATTGATTGTCTTTGAGAATGTGTTACCGTGCTAACGTGTGCGCTAACGATAATACTTGATAAAATTGTCTTTTGTTCTTTAAAAATAAGAATAATAATCTTAATTTATTTCCAGAATAATCACTTGAAAATGGAATTAGTAGCCGAAACATGGTCGTAACACAATAATTTAAAAAAGGGTACTCTGATTTATATTTCTATTTTCCACTTAATAAAATATATATAAAATTCTCAAGATGGACTTCCACATAATATAACAGTACAAGTGATGATATTCCTACATCAGTTCTGATGTTACTGACTATTCATAGGGCCTACTCAATCGGCCGGTCCTGATTTGCAGGAATCCACGACCTTCATAATACTCTTTCTAGAGAAATTAATAATGTGATTTTTCTTTATTTATTAATAATATTCTTTAAAATATTGTACAATATACTTCGAAGCTGAAATTGATAAATCATCGATTCTGTTGTAATATGTGTCACTTCATATACGAATGTCGGCCTCAGTAACCACATTTTAGCGCTAGTTTTGTAATCATTTTTTTATATTACCATCTCAAACAGGTCTAGTACCTCGAGATGTAGGTCTAGTACTCAATCGGCATTCAATTTTATTTTGTAATAGTATATTCCCATGTTATCAAATTTGTAGTGCTTTTATAATGTATTTCTAAGATGTTGTATTTTTTATTTCTGCCAATAGAACATTTCATTCCTTTATTGATCGATTCATACAATAAGTACATCATCAAAATGATAGGGATAGAAAAAATAAGGTAATCTGGTGCTATTCCTCTCCCAAATAAATTTAGAGGTTACACATAAGTTACATTTCTGTATTCATACAGTGTGTCTCACGAATGGTGTAACAGCTGAAGACCATAGATTCAATATGAAATTTGCAACCAAAAATGTCCAGTCAAATTTTCTTATATCGACCTTAGTTTTTGAGATACACAGATTTTTGGATATTTTTTAGAAACTTCAATAACTTGAAAACTGTCAGTCAAAATCTATATTTAAGGATAAGGTTGGAAATATGAAGACGTTTCCAATATTTTCATATAATTTGTTCCTTTGTTTGACGTTTTTGAACTTGTTTATGAGCGTTCAAACTGTTTGAAATTTAGCTTTGACCTTGACGAATTTCCTTTTTCCAACTTTGAGCGCTAATGAAAAGTTCAAAATAAATGTTAAACAAAGGAACAAATTATATGAATCTTATTGGAAATATCTTACTATATCCAACTTTAGAATTACATTTTGACTTATAGTTTTCGATTAATTAACACTTTTCAAAAATATCGAAAAATCTATGTATCTCGAAAACTAAGGCTGATATAAGAAAATTTGACTGGACATATTTTGTTGCAAATTTTATGTTGAATCTATGGTCCACAGCGGTTACAATTCTCTTAGGACACTCTGTATATTTATTGTATTTGGAGAATGTAATATTTCATTTTAAATTTAATCTATTATTTTTACAGATGAAATTACTGAGGTATTGCAATTACTCAAATGCTAATGAAATAATAATTATCAAACAAAAATCCCGGGCAAATAATTTTTGAATAGTAGCGCTCATCGAATTTCCATCTAGCTGTTTACCCTGTTGTTAATATTTGCAGTAGCTGAAGTCTTCGGGGTGATTTACAGCACTTAATTTGGATTTTCGTTTGATAATAACTATTATCTTTGTTAATAGCTTGAACGAGCCCTCGGTGTGAAAATCCTGATGGTGAACATCGACGAATGTCTGATAGAGAAGAAATACTGCAGAGAAGAGAAGGGAGACTGCATCAACTTCCTGAACAAGAGCAACTCGCCAAGTCCGGTCTACACTAACACCACCACCTTTGTCGGCGTGAATGCGGTCATAGAGCCATTCTGCAGCTGCCATTCTCCCAAGAAAGAGCTCACCATTTGCCATAACGGAGGCACACCTGTTGGCGATACGTAAGTTTACAATCAGATCAGATTAAATTATATCAGATTATTTATTGGATAGATTAAACAATACAGTAGTCTGAAATAGTTATTTGTGCAACTAGTGCGCAAAAAGTCAGTTTGCTGCACCGAAAGAAACGTTTACGCCCGAGCCGTAGGCGAGGCGGCTGTGTGGTGTGTGCTGTGGTGGCACTGTGCTGTTGCTGTCCTCGATATATATATAATAGTAATAATTAGCGCGTTGTGCTTGGTTGCACCTCTGCTCACTATAGCAGCCCAGTCACTGTTACCAACTTCATTTTGATTTTGCTGCACTGTTGCTCCATATAACCTACTAAGTATTTTGCGTTGCCATGTTGCAAATCTGGAGTGCAGAAAAATTTTTCCCGCACTAGAGCGGAAAAGTGATTCTTTGCGTTCTGTAATCAGTGCAGCAATGGCCACTTTTCAACGTAACTGTAGGAAAAGAAAAAAACAGGCTATTGCCCAAAACTTCTCCAATTTCCTAATTTTGTCTTAAATTGTCCAAATATTATGTAGGTTATGTCCATTTCAATTTATACACTAAATCATCAATCTGAATATACAAATGAGAATAAAACAATCAATTTTAGATTTAGATAGATTAATAATAAAACTTCCGTAAAAACATTAAACAAAATAATTGAGATTAGATTTCTTATTAGATTAAATTCGATTAGATTGAATTAAATTAGATTACAATCTAAAATCTCAGTTCTATGTTATATGTTTTTGATAAATGACCGAATTATGTCAATTGTCAAATCGAATTTGGACTCCAATACATCTAGTCCCGAGTACACAGTCATATATTTAACGTTTATCAAGATATTTCAATAAATGTGCACAATTCAGTACATTGCGTATATCAGTACACTTAAAACTCAATTCTATGATACATAATGTTCTTTATGAGTGGTCAAATCTTATGTTAAATTCAATATTATTTGGAGTCAAATGCAACAGGTCCAATAAGTTTACGTCTTGATGGTTATTGTGATATTTCAAGAAATGTGCACAATTCAGTTCATTTTATGTAATTGATGAGACGCAGTACCTCATATTGTATGGAGGAAGCTTAATGTTTAACAACTTTTTGCTTTCCTCAATGGAAGGATTCTTATAATATGCTATATGCGTGATGTTTGATGCTTGTACGCGTAATATGTACAGTACAGTTTGTTTATAAATAAAGTCCCAACTTAATTCATTGACCGAGCGAAGTGAGGTCTAAGATTCAAGTCGACGATTTGGCATTTCTCTTAATGTTTAAATGTTTATATGTTGCGCGTTTACGGCGAAACGCGGTAATAGATTTTCATGAAATTTGATAGGTATGTTCCTTTTTTAATTGCGCATCGACGTATATACAAGGTTTTTGGAAATTTTGCATTTCAAGGATAATATAAAAGGAAAAAGGAGCCTCCTTCATACGCCAGTATTAGAGTAAAAATCAACTATAGAATTATTCATCATAAATCAGCTGACAAGTGATTACACAGATGTGTGGAGAAGCCAGTATTGCTGTATTTCCATAAGGTCTATAGTTTCAATCAGGAACTTGTGGATGAGAATACTGCGTGAGGTCTACTGTTCACAGAACTACTAGTTATTGATAGAGTATCACAGAATCCATAATGAATCTTATATTGGATTGGATTAAGATAAATGCTCACTTCAAATTATCTATATCCATTATGTAGTGTTTCATTCTTGTGTTATAAATTAGAAAAAAAAAATTTGCCATAGCTTCCTTGTATTGGTCTTTTTGAGTTGATCATTTGCTTGTAATTTTTATTACTTTGTCTTATCGTTTGTAAAGATTGAGATGCTACCTGGTTTCTGTAATTTTATTCCATTTAATTAAGTCCTTCGAATAAGCTCTATTTTCTTTCTATTGGCATGTTTGCTGTAACTATAGTTGTTGAACTCAATGCCGGCGCACAAGTTGTTCTTTGCTGGTATAGTGCCATTTTGTAAGTTAGAATATTTATTTCATCAATCTGTATTATTCTATGGCAAAATAAATGAATTTGAATTTGAGTTCAATGTAAATGGAATGGGAGAAGTTCAATATTTATAAAAGCATACGGTAAGCTTAGTAAAATGTTATACTGTTATACTTTTATTCTGTTCTAAACCGTCAAAATTTAAAAATCTTAGTTTTCGTTGTTTTTGAGTGAAAATGGACTAAATTTTAGTAAAGTGAAATCATAACCCTATTTTGGACTTTTAAAATGTTATCTAAATTTGGGAGAGAAATATACAAGGAGTATCCTTAGTTTTTCTCTCCCAATCAGTGTTTCTTTGTAAAAAAAAATAAATAAAATAAATAATAATGTTCAGTTAGCCTGATACAATGATTGTGAATTATGCATAGTAGTGCACATGGGATGGGAAAGGTTCAATATTTAGTAAATCATACGGTGAGCTTAGTATAATAATGTACCGTGAGTTAATATAGGCCTAGTGTAATGCTTGTGAAATATACAATTGAACGAAACTAGTTCAATGTTTAATTGTAACAATTATGGGAAACTTTGACTAATAAATGTGGAATTTAAATTTTTCTTTGTACTTCTTAGTATAATAATGTACAGTGAGTTGATATAGGCCTAGTGTAATGCTTGTGAAATATACATTAAATAAAACAATTTCAATGTTTAACTGTAACAATTATGAAAAACCTTGACTAATAAAATAATGTGGATTTTAAATTTTTCTTTGTACTTCTTAGTATAATAATGTACAGTGAGTTGATATAGGCCTAGTGTAATGCTTGTGAAATATACATTAAATAAAACAATTTCAATGTTTAACTGTAACAATTATGGGAAACCTTGACTAATAAATGTGGAATTTAAATTTTTCTTTGTACTTCCAGATGCGAATGCCCCGACGGATTCGAGGGTCCAAATTGCGAAATTTTGGGCATCGGATTTTCGGGGGATGGTTGGGCCCTGTACCCTCCTGTACCCTCCTGCATTGACTCGCACATCTCCCTGCAACTGCGATCCAACAAACGTGACGGACTTGTCTTCTATGTGGGACCCTCCTACCACAACCAGCATTTGCCTATTCAAGGTAACTTATAGGTTACTTATAGGTAACTAAAGTTAGGTAACATAAGATACCTATAATTAATTACCCTACACATGTCATTTTCATTCATATTATAATTATAACAGTTAGACAGTTATTTGTCAAGAATATAATACTATATACATAATTAAAAATATAAATCAATTTACACCACAAATTAGAACTTACGATATCCGTATGCAGGGTAATTTCCAAATCAATTTCCAGACTGTATGCCGGAGACAATTCCCTTACATAAGTAACAGACTGATCAACCTCATATCAGATAACTTAATAGCAAAAACTAGTATTAGAAAGATAGCAGAATGGATGAAGTCAGTGAATATCTCGCAATTCATTCACACATAATGCACTAGTAAATGCTACCTTCACTTAATTATCCTATATTTCTTTTATTCAGTTACCTTTTTATTTTTCTTCCAAATCTCAAACATATTTTATATATTTATTTTCTCAGATTCATTCTCTGTCTTCTACTCAGTGATTTTTTAATTCATTTTTCTAACCACAAATATAATAAAATTTATCTTCTAAGCCACATAATGGAATTCATCATTCAGTAATAATAATGATATGTTATAGTACTTCAAATTACACTTTTGAATTTACTTTTCCTTTTTATTTATACTATGTTTATTGATATTTCCTTTCATATGTATATTCATTCTTGCTTCATCTATTTATTTCTTCATTGAAATTTGTTATATTGAAAATTAATATCGATACTCGCTGCCAGCACTCAAACTTCGGTTTTGCAGGCAGCGCCAAACATGTTATTTTGTTTTGACAAAGTTGTTTTTCGTGTATATTTGAATATTGATCAATATGTTTTTTTCAACTTTGTATTGAGGATTATCATTTTTATTGTATTATTTTTGTTGTGGCGAAATAAAATTTGATTTGATTTGATTTTGATTAATTATAAGTTATAGGTGTATAGGATAGCAACTCTTATTTGTATGAGTACTTGCTCAAGAACAAATAATAAAACTATTTGATTTGATAGACCTAAATTACAATCTAGGTTCACCTGAAGATATGGTCACATATTTATCAAAACGTGTTTCATTATGGGTTCAAGCGAACAGCTTATAAATCTCCGTTAACGCAGATGGCACATATGGACCTTGATAAAGCGAACGCACACAGCAAGAGAGTATTTATTGTATGTATAGAGTATAGTGTTGAATGACTCTCCAGTGAGAACATTTCAAATTTAACGCTACTTTCCGCAGGTTTCTTGTCGCTTGTACTTTGCTTTGAATAGCTACATGAACAACATATATTTAACTTAAGATGTCAATACTCTTTGCAGTCTACAATAAACTTTGTACTCTTTGCTTACTCTACTTCCTGTACAGTATTTTACGGCACTACTTATCAACAAATGAAATTTTTCGCTGAAGATTTTATGTCGTAGGAACTGCGCTTCGAATACCTAAACATCATAATATTTACTATAATGTTTAGCTGTAGATATGGTACTATTTTAGTAATTTATATCAACAGTAAAGTATTTTAAGACTCCTCATCTAATCAACAAATGGAACTTGTTGCTGCAGATTTCATGTTGTTGGAACTGTGATTTGAATACTTAGGGCACAGAGAAAAGAAGCACTGATATGCTTATTCCGTGCTTAGGGCCATATGCTAACACTACGTTAAACGCTAAACCACGATTACTGATAGATGGTTGCATTTATCATAATGTATTAAGTTTGTTTTTTGGTCCTGCAAAATTATTTCTTTAATATATGTGAATATTTACTATTTTAGTGATAATAATATGAAATATTTCTTCTATGTTTGGTTTTAAACATCTAAATTTAAAAATCTAATTCGTGAAAATAATTAAGGACTGAACATTTTGTGAAGTAAACAAATACAAGACTTGACCTATTTTGGACTATGTGTAACCTTATCTAAATTTGAGAGAAGAATAGCACAAGGTTACCTTATGTTTTCTCTTCCTATCATTTTGATGATGTACCTATTGTATGAATCAATAAAGAATAAATGTTTCATTCGGGGTTTAAACGAACAGCTCTCCGTTTAAACCAAGCATATCCATACGGGACTTGGACTTCAAAGTTTGAATGATGTATGAATAACTCTAGATGCTGATACTATTTTTGTAAATGACAGTAGTATTTCACGGCTTCTCTGGTAAAGAATATCAAATATGACGTTTCTTTCCGCAGATTTCATGTCGTTGGAACTGCGCGGAGGCTTCCCGGTGCTACTAGTCGACTACGGCACGGGCACCGTTCGCATAGAGCAGCACGAGATCGATTTGGCGGACGGTGGCACACATCTCATCGAGATAGAATGGAGCGAGACGAGCATCGAGCTACGAGTGGACAACTGTCGTCGCCAGAACTGTCTGAAGCTGACAACGCCCGTTGGTCCCAACCAGTTTCTCAACGTGAACGGGCCGCTGCAGATTGGCGGCACTCACTTTGACCTGCAACTGCTCGGCAGTCAGACCAACTGGACCTACAAACCGCAGGATATTGCGTTTGATGGGTGTGTTCAGAACTTTACGTTCAACAGAAAGGTGCGTAGTTCAAATCAAACTTTATTAAGGTTTTCACAAAACAAAAAATGCGTTTTCCACATACAGTAGAATCTCTGTAATTCGTAGTTGGGACCAAGCGTTTACTACGAATTATGGAGGGTATGATCAAGACTTCCTATATAACGGACCTGCGTCTACAAAAAAATGGCCGCGTTTATGGTGGCCGGCATTGATATTTTAAACGGGAACTAGACGAACTGAGATTTTGACAAACTGAGACGCTCTGTAACAGCTGATTAGTGATTTTTTTCTCTGTAGTAATTTCTATAAGACCACCGTATGTGGCGGTCATTTTTTTTAGAATATAGAATGTCCTGGTATAATCGAGGCTATGAGAAGGAATAAGAAGAGGAGGTGGAGAAGAAGAAGGAGGCTAATTATTGATAGAGATAAGAAACATTAAAATTTGAGATTGCTGAATATTTAATGAGCAATTCATAGATAGGCCTATTATTAATAAGAATGGAAATCGATGTATTATAAGCTTTGAATTTAAAATTTTCAAATCTTTGAAACTGAAATGTTCAGTTTCATGTGAAATGTTCAGAATTATCGTCAGGTTTCTAAACTCACTTTTCTACTCTATTTGCATCTTCAATACAATACAATTGACCTCAGTCTGTCCAATTTTCCAACCTTCATAATCATCGATGAAACAATATAAAGTTCAAAGTTCGTTTATCATTGATACTGAACTACAGAGGCTTTCTGTTTCTCGAAAGGCTCAAGTTTCATATTCATTATAGTGAGACTCACGTAATATAGTCAGCACCTGATAGCATTGAATTGCTATCATTGTCTTACATTTGACATAGCTGATATATCTAGCCTTGTCTATACCTCCGCACTGTTGAAAATGAACCGTCAAAGTTGAAAAGATTCAATTCCTTATGAATAGGCCTAAATCGAAAGATATGTTTTTGCAAACTATTTTTATTTCTTATTAATTTAGTTTCAGTTTGTGTGAACAATTGATTTTCAATGAAGTTTTGGCATAAAGCTGTAAGCCTCTATAAATGTTGTTGTAATTTTTCTATTGATGTAAATAAATGAATAAAATAAATGTATGTTGATTTGTCTTGAATAATTGAGAGAAGTTAACCAAATAATATTAAATACATTATTGATGATCAATCACGTTTTGTTCTGATTTTCCTTAATTATTGGAATATTTTATTGCTGGTGTTTAAACTAGAATAGTTATAAAGCTTCCTCGAAAAAATTTAAATAAATATTAATTTGACCACATTAAGTTACATATTTTAGAATACTATTTATTCATTCATTCGTTTATACAACAAGTACATTATCAAAATTATAGGGAGAGGAAAATAAGGCAACCTTGTGCTATTCCTCTCCCCAAATTTAGATAACACATAGTCCGAAATAGGTTAAGTCTTGTAGTTCTTCAACTCACAAAATTTTCAGTCCTCAAGTATTTTCACAAAGTAGATAGTCAAATGTAGATGCTTCAAAACTTAACATAGAAGAGATATTTCACATTTTTATACTGTAACTAAAATAGGAAATATTTACATATTAAAAATATAATTTTGAAGAATTACCGATATATATAGTATATGAATAAGAAATGTAGACGACTGAAATATAGCTTATTCAAAATTGTTTTGAGTGACTCAGGAATTTATTGAATAATTTATAATAGGTTTTTTATTTTTGTTGCACTCATTGATAAAATATTCTTCATCTTATCTTCTTCCCCAAAATTCGCTCGTTCAAACAGTCATATCTGATACAAACATTATCGCTCCACTAGATAACATCTTCATGTTTTGTCTGGTTAGTATCTTATCAGGCCAATAACTATAATCAGTTTTACGTTCAGTATTCCAACCTACAAGTTGGAATGAACAGCAAGCTCTGTATTAGAAAATATTGTTTGATAATATTGTGACACTAAAAATTGCTAACACTTCTGGTAGCCCAAGGTAATTTATATTCAGATTATTTTCATTGATTCTTCTAAATAAGGATTTTGGGGAACAAATCAAATAATGATATCAATAGCCCACTTCCAATCTATAGTTTAAAGATTTTAGGAAGTGATTGTTTCAGTTTGGATTGTAGTGGAGATATTTTGAATGATTTTGAGAATTTGAAAAGTATTTGTTGTAATTTGTGAGTGCAGTGCTGACTTTGTGTATATTTTACAGCTGTACAATTTGGGAATGCCCAGCCTTTCAAAGAATATTGACGTTGGCTGTAATAGAGGAATGGCTGTTGCAGTTACGTTTGGAATTGATACAAGCTTTCTAGTCGCCATTTTACTATGCCTCTTGATTCTATTGGGTGAGTACCGTTCACTATATTATCTACCGTAAGTAGACACTTGATTTTATTTCAAGAATATTACATTTTTGAATAAAATTTTGTTATGTCTAATACTGTGTAGAAGTATAAAAATAAGAAAATTTAAGTAACTACCATGTCATTATAAATATAGTGTGTCCATGTAGTCACTGACTTTATTTTGAAGAACATTACTTTTTTCATTCAAATATTGCTATCCTCAATAGGCCTATAAAAGTATAAACATTAGAGAATAATTATGTACGGTATAGACCTAATATATCTCTAGGCACTTACTTTATTAAACACCTAACTTTATTTTCAAGTATATTACTTTTCTGAACCAAATATTGTTATTCCCAATAGATAGAGTTTTTTCATATAGGCTATCAAACATCCACTCCATAGTAGAAAAAATGTACTTGGCAACAAATGCCTGTTACTATTAAATCTCAACTATTGTAATACCTTATTCCCTATATGAATTGAGAAGTTTACAAATATTTAGACGAATATTTTTATTTAAACGCACACTTGAAATTTATTAAAATACGGTATTACTTTATTTCCCTATTTATTGTGACTACCAATATGAATTGAATAGACTGTCTTTGAGCAGTGATAGTATCTTGCAACAATATTGACATATTATCTACAGTTCTATAAGAGGTTATCTTGCAAAAATGTCACTACTCTATTCAAATTGTAATTTTTCCAGTTTTGGCGCTAGCAGGGGTTGTGCATTGGCGTAAAGCCGTGTCCACACTGAACAAATGTTCGGCAAACATGTTAGTTGAGGAGCTCAGGGACAAACATTTTTGAAAGTTTGGACAATCATTGTTTGTCGAACAAGAATTTACTGTTTTTCCAAACATGTTTAGTGTTTACAGCTGTAAAACAGCTGTAAAAGATAAAACCTGTTCTCTCCACTTACAAATATCTTGTTTTGTGACGCGTCCACACTGGCCACGGGCAAACATTGTTTGTCAAACATAATTAAATTTGCCGAAATTGTTTCAACAAACATGTTTGTCGAACATTTAAGACAGAAACTTTACAAAATTAATATTTCATCCATTTAAAATCGACTTTAGTTCAAAATACGTATTCTTCAACAATATTAATATAGTTTTCAGTCTTCTGTTTCGCAACTTTTTTATAATAGTCTAATATCATTGTCCTGGTTTGCAGTGCTACTTTTGGCAGTGGTTGTACATAGGAGAAAAACGGACGACCTGTACAAGGACATCGATGACATCAGAGAAAACATCATCAACTATGAGGACGAGGGTGGTGGGGAGGGGGATATGACTGCCTACGACCTGAATGTGCTCAAGCTGCTCTACGACATACCGGAGAAGCAACAGCCCAACGGAACGCATCTGCTTCAGAAACCTGGTAAATTTAAATTTTTTATTTTGATTTTGAAACTTCTTTTTTGCTCCTTAACTTTAAATGAAATTTCAAATTGCAATTACAAAGTGATAAACATAATAAATTATTTGTAAAATTAACACCATAGTACTTTTTTTGAGATCTTTTTCTATAAAAAAAACAAACAAATTAATTTAATTAAAAATATATCAAAAAGGGTATCATGGTGTTATTTTACAAAAATGAGAAATTAGTAGCTCTGAATAGACATTTGAGGCAGACACATAGAGGCCATTCCAAAATATGAAGTAATACTGCATATAGCATATTGTCCTTCAATGTACATTTTCAATGTAATTTTTGTTTTGTGTTATTTTCTTTTAAATTATGACAAGTCACTTCTGACGCTTCCACATGCTGGCCCATAAAGCATAAGCTTATATATATATATATAGAATATAGTCGCTCTGAATATATACGTTTTCTGATGATAAACATCAGTTCATAATAATTATATTATAATCCAGAACAACAAAGCCCAAAGGTATGATACCGGTACCGGTATGGGAAACTGATGAAGAAAATTTAAGGAATTATAAACTTAATTAATGAAAATTACTCGAAATCTATATTATTGGTTTCGATTTTTGGAATAAATCTTGTTTTGTTCTTGTAATTTCTAACTTCAATTGTACATTATTGACATTTGAATTAATTATCACCTTGAAAAATGATTGTATCCATGTGAATTTATTGGTGAAGCTAGTTTTTTTCTTGTAATTCCAATATTGGTTCTTGAAAAAATATTGGAGTTGTGAAGTTGTCGGTGAAGCTGATAAGATAGATGCTTACAATCTATGATCAAAAATTTTCAATAAATGGAATGTACAGTACGTGACGTTTCGAAAAAGTGCAAGTATTTTCGTTTAGTAGAGTACTGCATTTTGATCTACACAGGGTTGTCAATCTAAAACCTATCATATCTTATTATTCCGAAGAGGACAGTACCAATAATTTAAAGTTTTTATTCATTTCATTGTTTGAATCATTTATCCACATTTTAATGTCTATGAAGTCTTTAGGTAGTTTTGAATTGATAATTGTCCATCTCTGAGTTGTTAAAAGTTTTTGTTTGTGATTGGTAGGTGCAGACTCAGTGCCTGACATAGACGGTTTCCTGAATGTGAAGAAGCAGACAGTGGACCAGGATCCCGACGCCACTCCGTTCGACGACGCCCGCCATTACGCCTACGAGGGAGATGGTAACACCACCGGATCGCTCTCCTCTCTCGCTTCTGGTCAGTAACACACCCTTTCTCTCATGCATTCATTCTTGTCTTCATTCATTAACTCACTCACTCAACAATATTTCTATTAAATAAATGAAAACCTCTTTGACAAGAAGAGGAATGAGAAGAAGAAGAAGAAGTGGAAGAGGAAGAGGAAGATGAAGATGAAGATGAAGAAAGAAGAAAAAGAGGAAGAAGAAGAAGAAGAAAAAGAAGAAGAAAAAGAAAAAGAAAAAGAAAAAGAAAAAGAAGATATTGTCAAACACCCTGATTTATTGAAACAATTCGAGTTACTAGGTTCGGTTGCTAAACCATTATCAATATCCAGTAAACTAATATAACATAATATAATCTCGTGGGGGTGAAGCCCTACGATTGGTCATTAGCTGTTGACCAATGAAGATTGATCTCTACTGTCATTGGTCGAGACTAGACAAGCTTAGTCTAGAGAATAGGGAATAATCTAGAGACTAGACACCACTAGGGCTAGCCGGCTAGCGCCTGTTTTTTCATCCCGATATTGTAATTTTTATCCAATGGATAACTTATACAAATAGATCAATTATTCAAATATTAGAGAATAATTTGTGATTTTTTATCCAATGGATAACTTATACAAATATACCAATTTTCCAAATATTAGAGAATAATTTGTAATTTTTTATCAAATGGATAACTTATACGAATAGACCAATTTTTCAAATATTTGAGAATAATTTGTAATTTTCTTTCATCCTCAGGTACTGACGAGGCCGATCTAAACTTCGATTACTTGTCGAACTTCGGGCCGAGATTCAGGAAGCTGGCCGATATGTACGGTGAGGATCCCAGTGATGAGGAGGACAATTACCATAATGCCGCCTCGGAGTCATGGTGTTAACAATATCACAGATATCAGAGCGAACAGTGGTAACCGGTTATCAGTGGTAACGGAACTGTTACAGCCATCACAAAATAGTCGACGTTGGTGAAAGGACTGTTACAGGTGTCATTGAAGACAAAACTGATCAAAAATCTGTCAAATAACATTGTTGGAAAATTGTAATGAGTTATGATTGATGATAAAACTGTTCCATTTATCATTGATAACTTCAACAGTTCTGATTGATCACAGGAATAGTCAGTTGTCAACCAACTTTGTTATCATTGATAACTGCAACAGTTCTGATTGATCACAGAATAGTCAGTTGTCAACCAACTTTGTTATCATTGATAACTGCAACAGTTCTGATTGATCACAGAATAGTCAGTTGTCAACCAACTTTGTTATCAGTTATCATTGGTGATTTTGATCAGTTACCATTGATAGCAGAACTGTTACCAGTCTGTGGTATAGTATTATTGAAATATTGTAACGACTGAAGCCAAGTTCAGTATTTCTATCCACGTTTTCACGCAACGTATTACGTTTCTGTGACGTGAATCAGATGTAAAGTATTCCGTATGTCACCTCTATACGTCAGACTTGAAGACGTCATTTTGCAAGTCTGATCATTGAAATGAGACAGAGATATTGTAGTACCTACGTCTAGTACCTTGTGTGAAAACTTGCTAGGAGTACGAAAGGTTCCATGAATATAGCACACATTGTATACTCATCCAATAGCTATCTGAATTTGTCAATCATTGAAATGAGACAGAGATACTGTAGTACCTACGTCTAGTACCTTGTGTGAAAGCATGCTAGAGGTACGAAAGGCTCTATGAATATAGCACACATTGTATAATCATCCAATAGCTATCTGAATTTGTCAAATTTTTGTAAATTGAATTTATGTAAAAGCATTCATATCGATGTTAAATGAAAAAACTAAGAAATTCTCATAAAAAGTCTTTTCCATTTAATTTGAATAATTACCACAATATCAACACAAAAAGTTATATTAATAACCTCTCACTTACAGTAAACTCTTGACATTCTTCACAAGGTGAACTGTCAAGTTATTGCTCGAGAGGAAACATTTTTCATGAAATTATACACAATGACAATAGCAACTTGGAAGTATGATTTACAGTAGGTTTTCGCAAGGAGTTAGTTCTATGAATATATTGATTTCATGAAGTATGAGAAATTTATATTGGAAGAAGTTTCGAAAACTAACAGATTGTGCTTCTGAAGATTTGAAAAACTATATATCGTACATATGCATCAACAAAAACACAATATCTTGTTATTTTTCAAAATATATATCCATTGTGGATAGCTATTGGATAGCAACAAAAACACAATATCTTGTTATTTTAAAAAATATATATTATCCATTGTGGATAGCTATTGGATACAATCATAGCCACCTCTAATACAAGGCCGCGGTCTACGATATTGCAACGTCGCAGTGTAGGCCTAGAATCTAATACATGATTGGTGAAAAAGATTTTTAAAAATACCAGCTGATCTTCTTCACCAATCATGTATTAGATTGTAGGCCTACACTGCGACGTTGCAATATCGTAGGCCGCGGTCTTGTATTAGAGGTGGCTATGATATAATCTGTGAACTATTATACAGAGTGTTCGAGTATTTATGCAGTATTTGTGGAGCCTTGGCAAAATTCATGGTGACTCGGACTGTACTATTTGTATTTATTTTTGTATACATCGACCCGCCCTGTTCACATTCATGCGTGTTTCGTTAGGCGTCTGCAATTTTATACAAAACGAAAACTACTTTTGTGTTTACTTTCATTGTTGTGGCCTGACAATAACAGCGCACAATGGAAGTTGAATAGTTATGGTACAGTGTACTTAGTAGACAATTTTGCTAAAACAATTAGAGTAAAAGGCTTGTCGACAATTTTCTAACTCTTTGTATCCTGCAGAACTTTCTTCTGGTAGGTTTCTCTAGTAAATGGGTGGTGCTTATCTATTGTGGTAGAGGTAATGATATTCTAATAGAAATGCTGAAATTGAAAAGTGTATCAATATTTTAACGGTGTGTTATTTGTACATAAATAATAACTCGTTAATTTATTGGTGGATTTTGAAGTAGACCGTTTCCAGGGTGATACAAATTTCTATTGCAACATTTTGCACTATCAGCTGTTTCAACAACTAAACATCAAATTCAAAGTTGAATTCAACTAAAATACTGTATGTGAGAACCAA
Organism: Nilaparvata lugens; assembly: GCF_014356525.2. NCBI lineage: Eukaryota > Metazoa > Arthropoda > Insecta > Hemiptera > Delphacidae > Nilaparvata > Nilaparvata lugens. Next base: position 12,038,897 of record NC_052507.1, on the reverse strand, counting down.
GGTACAACATTCTTACTATTTTTCAAACATAGAAGTCAATACTACTTACTTCATTTGAAAAAAATGTAGAGATAACTCAAAATATCTACAAACAATAATGCATAAGAAGTATTAACATTGTTTACCAAGGTAGGAACAGCTGTTTTTATACAGTATTCCAGTACAAAACCAGCAATTTCTTATACAGTATTCTAGTTTAGGAAGAGCTGATAAGTTTTGCAACTTGACCCAGAAATTTGCTGCAACGGAAACGGGTTTCACAGTAATATTCTTGAAAAAGCTGTTCAATTTGTATTTTTACATATCCTCAAATGTTACTATCACTTTTTTACTGTAAATTGGAATGAAATAGATAGTAAAACGACGATATGTAAGAAGTGAATTTGAACATTGAATTTGTGGTTCTATTTAATAGATCCAGAATCCATTCCATGTCTTGAATTGAGCCTTTGTACTTCCAGTTGTGTCCATTTGTCACTGTAATCGAAAGGAAAACTTTTATGATTCCATGTGCAGTTTTTAGAAATTGTTAGCAGCTAACCCCCGAGAGAATCAAGAAATGAATAAAATTTACAATGGGAAAAATTGTATTCGGACTGGGAGAGAGAATAGTTTTCCTATGGAAGGTGCAATGAATATAATTCCAATTTGATTATTTCAAATTAAATATTAAAATATTTTCTTTTTGTTTGTTAATAATATTTAATATATTGTAAATTACTAAGAGTAATAAGAATCACATTTGAAATAAAGTTTAAACTTTTTCATTTTTTCAAAGGCAACTACAAAGTGAGACCTTTTAAATTATCGTTTTCTCTTTATTTATCCCTCCCATAACAATTATGGTTAGTCATAGAAAAATCTATTGTTAGAATTTGTTGTGTACTTAATTATTTTCTTCGTAATTGACTTGGAAGGTTTACTTCTCATAAATACATTTTGTGTATCTTTTATAACCATGCTTATTTGTATCGTTCATTCATATGTACCAAAGATGCATTATGTAATATTTTTGGTAATCGTATAAACAATTTATTTATTAGATTATTGTGAAATTGTTTGCATTTTATTAGTTATTGAAAATTACTGTGATGTTAATGCATTGTACAGTCTTGACTGATGTAAAATATTTGTTCTATAAATGTTTGTATAAGTGGAAGAGTGCTGTTTTATCATGTGTATGTGAAAAATTAGTTATGAATCAAAGTATGTGAACTGGAATAAGAGTGTGAATGATGCGTCAATCTATGGATATTTAATCGATTAATGTGTTTAGATTTTGTAAATTGATTAGTTTATGCTGACTCAATTGAATGTCATTCAATATAATAGTGTTTCTATTTTATTTATTCCAAGTTATAATATTATTGTTGAACAGAATTCAGAATTTCGTCTGCATACAAAGTATACACACAATTATCTATATAATATGTACTGTATTTCTCTTTTATTGTTCTAAATTTTCGGATAACTTTCTGTTCTAAAAAAAATATTTAAAACAAATTCCCGAGTTAAATCTATCCAATTAATTAGTTTTTTAACTTGATGTAGCTATTGGTTTTAATGCAATTAATTTTATAATCTCTCCCCATAAATTATTATTGTAAACCTGATGAATTCTATTGGATTATAAACGGCTTCCTAACAACTATGAGTAATAAAAAATCATAAATCATTCAAATTATTGAAAGTTACCAGCTCTTTCATAAATAAACAAAATTTCATCAACTACGTTCCTAGTTAAAGACATAAATCTTTTAACATTCCAATAAAATGAATAATTATTCTACCTACGGTACTTATAAAAAACAACTTTGATAAAATTTACTTTTCTGGGTTATAATTAACATAATCATGTTAAAATTTCTATTACATTGCCAAAAATTTGTCCATTTCAATTTTCTTATCTTGCTTGCATTCCTTAATTAAAGTTGTCAATAAAATCGTTTCCAATATCTAATTTTCATAAAATTGATGTAATTACTTGGAGAAAATTCACAACATTGTGTAAAAAAATGAAATTTAATTCTATTTTCAATTTTGAATTCAATTTTAACTGTCATACCGGTTAATGATCTCTATCCGAATTATTTATTTTTTACATTAACAACACTCATCGTTGGCAAATGAAACTTTCTCATAGGGTTTTGTAACTCCTCTTGGAAAGATAAAGTTGAAGTATCCATAAATAATCTTATTTTTCAACACTTTATTTTAACTTATTTATCACCAAATGTGTTTTTAAATGATAATTGCATTTAATTCTGCATCGTTTAACATTGGGCAACATTGGGGCCAATTCTTTTGTAAAAATTCGTTATCATAAGTCTATTTCAAACATAATTATGAAAGATCTCATATTTTTTCTAACATTTTCTTGCAGTCTAATGAGTTGTTGATATAATATTCCATTATTTCTGTTATATTTCTTATATTATATTGTTATAGTACTATTTAGTTATTTTGAAGACATTTATCAATTGTGCCACATAATATATAATTAAGTTTATATTGGATTCTATTATTATCATTATCAATGTATAAGTAACACATAATCGGAACTGTATAAAAATAATTCTAAGCATCAATCATTTAGACAGATTATAATATTATACGTTGAGTTATGCTCGAATTCACTGTCATGAAAATAAACAGCCAATATCTTATTATGTAATAGCTTATTATTCTTGTGTTTTAATTAAAAATCTTGTATTATTTTTGATTGATGATAATACAAACAGTTTGTATCGAGTACATCTTGTGTATGTGAGTGTTATCTAAATCATAGAAGGTTCCGTGTGATAATCATGCCAATTTGATTTAATTTCATGATTTCTCAAAAATATCCATTCTCTTTGAAGAATCATATAGCTTAAGATTGTTTCCAAGTGGAAAAGTCTTCAGTAACCCAAGAAATAGCTGTAGAAGCTCTCACATTCCACTGATGGAATCCAGTCGTGTATTGAGTAAATGTCACTGCTTAGCTTAAGAATACAAAATCAAAATTAAAAATAACATTCCATCTGGTTTTCAATAGTTTCCTTGTAATATCAACGAAGATGGTAATTTTTATGTAGATATCTCAAATTGGATGTATTTTGTATGAATTCTTCATTAAAGTGTAGTCTGATTTATCTAATTTACACTGTGAGTGGTATTATCATTACGGGAAATACATTCTACTAAAATATTCAAGATTATCCAGTAGATTTAGATCCTGGTAAAGATGTGCTTCAATTCTCTATCTATCAAAGTTTCTTCCAGAATTTAAATGAAAATTAAATGATTTATTTTTGAAACAGTAGTCTATAATAATTCTGTAGGTACCTACACTGTAGACAGAATCTATGTGATTTCAATCGGAAAAAACTGGGAGTCTGAAGATGAAATATTTATTATTTCAATCAATATATCATATCAAAACAAAATCAAATTGATTTATTGGAGGGATTCTACAATATTAAAATGAATTTATTACATAAGAATGACCATCTTTGTCCATTTGAAACATGCAAATTCACGGTTGTATATTCTTTAACATAGAAACAGTTATTATTGTAATTTGAAGGGAACCCTGACTTATAATGTGCTTGTACAATGTGTTGTAGATTAATATTATTATTGTATGTACCATGATAGATGTAAGACTTTGTCCTAGGCTAGTTTCTTATGAAAATGAAATAATTATAAATGATACTTTGCAAAAATTCTGTGTCTTCATTTTTACCCTCGACTAATGAATATTGTTTCATCAGCAATAATATAATGAACATAATCGGTTGTACAGTGTGGAAGTCAATGAATAGGTTGAGAACTGGGGGCCCGAGTGCAAGACCAATATGCTGAAAAAGCAGGTTTTGATTTGCCACTCCACATTTTTGACCATTTCAAATCAAACATCTATTTGAAGTTGATACTTTGATACTTTCAATGTGATTGTTCAACTGCATAAGTTTAAAAGGGTTGGAAGGGTGGCGAATCTTGATTCCTAATACATTAGTTAATATCGGGTAGTACAAAAGCATAAATAATTTATCACGAAAGAAGAAATTATAATAACATTCATAACATTCACACAGAAATGTTCTATCTAATCACAGTAAATTGAGATTAGTTCCCAGAGGAATGCAAAAATTTCCCTCACAAAGGCCCAGTTGCACAAAAGCCGGTTAAATATTAATCCTGATTGACTTCACGTGAACAAAATCAGAGAAGACCATTCCAAAAAGATGTATCTACTGGAATTAATCAGGATTGAAAATAGCCCGGCTTTTTTGCAACCGGCACTAAGTACCTGATTGAATGATTACAAAAGTTCAACAGCTGAGTCATAATTTTGACACAGTCCCACACACATGAACTCGCTCACTCACTTCCATCACCAACAGACGACGAAATAATCATCAGCTGTTTTTCCAAGGATGAATAATAATTATCCTTTTAATGTCCTTCAGCGAGTTTTCTCAGGGATGAGACCTAGTGCAATCGAATCTTCATATTATAAACCCACTATGTTCTGAATTTCGTAAGAATCGTTAGAGCCGTTTGCGAGATCGGGTGAAATACAAACATTTACCTCTAAACATCTAAACATATAAACAGAAGTTGCTCGTTTAATAGTACCTATAGGATATTAATTCCTACTTCACAGCTTGTAATCCGTTATCCGTTCTCTCTTCACTCTTCCCACTCTTCCAACCCTTTGACCTTATGCCAACTCTAGACACTTCCAACTTCGAAATCTTATGCTTTTTGATGCGAGGATATTTTATGTTTGATGCTGCATAACTTACTCTGTATAAGTAGCTGAGGGCGCCAAATTTGGCTCCGACATTTCTCAGGTGAAGATTCATCTATGGTGCAAATTTCAGCCAAATCTGAGGTATATTTTTTCATACTGTTTCAAAACGCACAATGGTTTTTTTCTCATTTTTTTGTGAGGAATAGAAATCACTCAAATTACATGACTTCATGCTCTTTGACGTGAAGAACACGAATCTGGAATCAGATTTGCAAACTTCGCTACAGTTCAAGAGTTATGGCCGTTTGAAAATTTGCAAATTTTATTTTTGAAGCTGCATAACTCACTCTGTATAGTAGCTGGGAGCTCCAAATTTGGCTTCGACATTTCTCAGGTCAAATTTGCATCTATGGTGCAAATTTCAGCCAAATCTGAGATATATTCTTTCATACTGTTTCAAAACGCACAATGGTTTTTTCTCATTTTTTGTGAGGAATAGAAATCACTCAAATTACATGACTTCATGCTCTTTGACGTGAAGAACACGAATCTGGAATCAGATTTGCAAACTTCGCTACTGTACAAGAGCTATGGCCGTTTGAAAATTTGCAAATTTTATTTTTGAAGCTGCATAACTCACTCTGTATAGTAGCTGGGAGCTCCAAATTTGGCTTCGACATTTCTCAGAAGAAGCTTCATCTATGGTGCAAATTTCAGCCAAATCTGAGATATCTTTTTTCATACTGTTTCAAAACGCACGATGGTTTTCTCATTTTTTGTGAAAAATAAAAACCGTTCAAACTTCGTGACCTTATGCTCTTTGATGCGAAAAACACGAATCTGGAATCAGATTTGCAAAACTCGCTAAAGTTCAGGAGATATGGCCGTTTGAAAATTAGCAAATTTCATGTTTAAGAAGCATAACTCACTCTGTATAGTAGCTGGGTGTGTTGAATTTGGCTCGACATTTCTCAGGTGAAGAATCCATGGTGATTTATATTTATCTATGGTGAAAATTTCAGCCAAATCTGAGATACTTTTTTCTCACTGTTCCAAAACACACGATGGTTAGTCCAAAATTTTTCTCACTGTCTCTCTGTCTAGAAATGTAAGTATTTCCCCTCATGCTTCAGCAAATTCACGTTTAATAATACACATCTCTCTAATCTCTAAACTTCTATCTATTGCCTCAAGTTGAGCAGATTTTAAACGAATTCCGGGTTTAAACGATCAGTTTATTTTTTTATTCATTGATTTATTGTATAAAATACTATAATCATAATACAATTATGACATTGGAGGAAAAACTAGGCTGAGCCTGTACTATTTCTCTCCAAAAATTTTGATAAAATGTTAATGTTGTCCAAAAGATAAGGTTATGTAATCACACACTGCTTCGTCACTTGATTTTCGGTCCAGGAAAGATGATTTGAAATTTTGAAGGTTGATTTTATACTCTAAATAAATCACAGAATGTATCACAATGAATATTGTAAAAACTTGAGAAATATTGCATTTATTTAAAAAATTTGAATACAGAATCAAATTTTGCTTCAACTTACAATTTTGCCCATTTATTTGTAAAAATTCACTATTTAAATTACAAACATGTTTTTAATAAATTATATTGGATCAAATTCTCATTTCTAACATGCTATTGTAACGATACATTTTGTGAAAAATGCTTGAAAAATGCATCTCAACGTTGGGTAGTTCCCAAACCCCAATCCCTACTCATTTCCCGACTGCTGCTATAGTCGCGTAGGAGCAACACCTATAGTGAGGTCCACGTTATAAAGACAGTGGATGTAGATAGAAGAATAGCGATGCCGATTTTCTGCATTAATTAATTATATTTCTACACTGTCAAAAACATAAATGGCATCGTTGTGGACCTAGAAAAGGATAGTATCACCGGCTTTGTCGAATGATAGACAAGGATACCAAAACCTCACTATATAAACCTCACCATAAACCTCAGGAACCATAAACCTTACTATAGGGTTTATTCACGAGTGAGTTGTAGAGAAGCTAATCAACGTAATTCAATTTTCATCTTGTAGTAATAGTAATAATTTCACTATTCATAATTCTACCTGAACAGTTTCTATTCTATTATCAATATTGAAAATATTTTTTCAGAATATTATATTCTAAAATAAGTGTGTGAGCGACATCGAACATTTTGCCTTTCTCTCTTGCTCTCTCATCCTGACTACTTCGACACGTGTTTCGTCCAGTGTGAAGGGTGTGCCTTGTTTGTAATTTCCGTCCGTTTCATTCAGCATTTGAATGCTGTTCGGAGAAGAAGAAGACAGGAAGAAGAAGAAGAAGAAGAAGAAGAAGAAGAAGAAGAAGAAGAAGAAGAAGAAGAAGAAGAAGAAGAAGAAGAAGAAGAAGAAGAAGAAGAGAAGAAGAAGAAGAGAAGAAGAAGAAGAAGAAGAAGAAGAAGAAGAAGAAGAAGAAGAAGAAGAAGAAGAAGAAGAAGAAGAAGAAGAAGATGGAGAAAGATAAAGGGAAACTGACTGACTTACTGGACCCTGACTTTGAACTTGGAGGGAACTCAAATATGTTGAATGGAGTAGAAGGGTGGACCCTACAGACGAGTAATTGTGATATTGCATTCATATGTTTATTATACAGAGGGGACATTTGCATCACCGCCCGTACATTTTGCTGGCAAAGTTCGATGAAATCGAGGGGAGTTTTGGTTGAGCTTTAGTCAAGGTGCACTAAATGGACCTTTATTCAAGGTCTCTTTGAAAAGAAAAACAGTCATGTTTATTCTAATCAAAGGAAATGTGGAAATGCGCAGTCGTGGAATGATTCAGGTCTCATTGAGAATAACCTGTGTTGCAGACCTTGGAAACTTGAGTGGGTGGAAGTTACTTGCCTTTTAAAAGGTATGATGTTGAAATAAAAGTAATTTGATTGTTAGATAAAGTTTTTAAATGCTTATGGATCATGTTGTAGCATATCCAGCTTTTAGGCTGCTAGAAATAGTATATTTCGCACCTAGAGCAGAAAATGAGACTTTTCCGGCTCGAAATCGATTTTCAAGTCCGAGGCCGTAGGCCGAGGACTAGATAAGATTGAGAGCCGGAAAAACATTTTTGCCTGTGGTGCGAACGATATTTTTTTGCCACACTACAGGTATTGCTGACAAAATAAATAAAGAATACTTGTTATCGCACCTATCTCTTGATTTTAGTGGTAGAAGATTTGCAGTCAGGATTTCAGATTCTTTTAAAATTTCACTTGGAATATCACGGGCGTCGTCATCTTCAAGCATTTTTGAAAATTTGGAACGCGCTAATCAGCAATAAATAATTGAATAAAACTGGTTGCGAAGCGAATGCTGAATTAGTTTGATTTGAAACTCGAATTGAAATCATGGCGACTTCAGCTGATGAAGAAAGTGGACACTCGCCCGATCTAGCAGATGACTTATCAACTACGGACTTCCATGACCGGCTGGAAAGAGACCACTTTCTGGCCAATACCGGAAAAGAAACCCTTTTCTGACGTCAGACGAGAGTCATCTGCAAACAAGGTCTTTCAGATCTACGTAGGGACTGGAAAACAGCTGCTTTCTGTGCAGTGTGGCGAAAAATATAATTCCATGGATGAATTAGATTCACATTGAATCATACATAATTATACAATTAATAAAAACAATATAAAATCATGGAAATTGTCATCAAATTTCAGATTCGAATTCAGCGCTCCAAAATACGTATAGAACCGTCGAGAAAAATTCTTTCGGGGCTGTTTCCTGAAAAACGACCATTTGACTGGACTAATTCAATAATGAATATTATATTATCAGATTTACGGATATAACTTGAATCACACAGCTATATACTACTCATAGAAGGCGATGTGAAAAGTGAAAAGAAGATTGGCAACTATGTGTCCTATCATTTCCACTGACTTTATAAAGTGAATCTCAGTATAGAATTGATATTTATTTCTCTCTATATCTTTCTACACTGTTCAGCTGTTCAGTTAGGAGTTACATTCTTTCTAACTGTGATATAATTCATAACTTGTATCTGTTCATTCATTTCACGTGATTCCTTCACCTCGATTTCCTTGTATGTTTCAATAAAGGGTGTTTTGGATGGACACGTTAAGCCGTCGGTCCCGGCTGCCTAAAAGCAGTCTTTAGGTCATGTCAGAGGCCCTGAAATTGATCAGTTGCGACATGAAAACTCTGACACCAGACCTGAGCCAGCCAGGTCACACGATATTATTATTATTATTTTATGTTTCATCAATTTTTTTCGCCTGGGATATCATTTGTAACTAGTTGACCGAACGTAGTGAGGTCTATGTTTTAACTAGGATTTTCTTTTGTCTGTCTGTATGTAACGCGATTATTCCAAACATGTTGATAGAATTCCATGAGTTTTGGCAGGAATATTCCTTTTTCAACAGCGTGTCGATGTATGCACAAGGTTTTTTGAAATTTTGCATTTTAAGGATAATATGAAAAGAAAAGGAATTCCTCCATACTCTGATACCGTATCACTATATATATCATCTACTTTGACTTCAAACTCAATTGTCGAGTATAGTGCAAGACAGAGTTATTCAGGAAAAAAGGAGATTGCGTTATTGAAGAGAGAGGAAAGAGTGGAAAAGGGACAGCATAAAAGTGAAAAGTAGAGAAAGAGATTGGCGGTTGAATGAAAGTGAAAAGGGACCACAAATCGTGTGAGTCAGCAAAGGAGGAGATTGGGTCATGTCACTCCTCAATCAGGCTGTTTGCCTTTTTACGACAGCAGCTATCAACTATATTGGGGGTCCTTTTGGCCCCCCTCTATTGAACCTCTCCCTTTCCAACCACCCCTCTACCCTTTACAACCCTCCTGAACCCCCTAACAATGTGGCGTGGTCATTTGACTGCCCGGTTACGGCCGATCTGCGATCAGATTTGGAGACCGTCGATCAATCACGTGATTCTGGCCGTGACGCCTCCTGATTGGTCGCCGACTTGCCTTGCCTGCTTCTCTACATAATCTGTCATCAGCTCTGTTTTGTGGAGTAAGTTGGTATTTTTCGATGATTCTTCTTTTTTTCTTCTTCTTGGAATTAATAAAGATTAAAATTTAATCAGCTTTTGTGCAACCGGCACTAAGGCCCGCCGCAAAGTAGACCCACGCTAATCCACGAAAAGCAACCCACGCCGTGGGATGTATTGTCAACCATTGCTATAGAATTATTCATAATCAATCAGCTGACAAGTGGATTATTCATTGCATCCATTATTATCATTACACAGATGTCTGGAGAAGCCTAGCAATGGTTTACAAAACATCCCATGGCGTGGGTTGGCGTGGGTCTACTTTGCGGCGGGCCTTAGTACCTGATTAAATAATTGCATTAGTTCAACAGCTGAGTCATCAATTTCGTCTGGAACTCGCTCACTCACTTCCATTATCGACCAAACGACGAAATTATAACCTGTTTTTCCAAGGATGGATAATTATTATCCTTTCTTGTACAAGGATAAGACCTGGTTCAATCGAATTTTTATATTATAAACCTACTATGTTCTAAATTTCTTGAAAATCGTTAGAGCCTTTTTCGAGATCCGGTGACATACAGACATATGAAGATAAATATAAACAGAAATCGCTCGTTTAATAGTAACATCGAGGCACCGAACTTCGCTCGTTATTTATTTATTGAAAAAAATAACTCAATTCTTTAAAATGATTGGAGAAGGACTAACTGGAACAGTCCAAAACTGATTATTCCCCGAATTTTGATTTATACACTATAAATATTCAAAAACTGATTCTTCCCCGAATTTTGATTTATACACTATAAATATTCCAAAAAGTAGGTTATGTTCCATACACTTTAATTCAAGTCAAATTTTGAGTCCAAACATTTTTGAATACAGAAAAGTTCTAATTTATATTGTTTGCAAACCAAATTGAATAACAAAATAGCACTCACTAAACACTTAAAACCTTAAAATAATGATTAACTTTAAAAATTATGATATACTATTATATATATAATTATTCAGAATGATTTATCATGTCATGTGGACAAATCAGATTATTTTGATCAAGTCTATTAAAATTTCTAGATCATATTTCTCGTGAGAGACTGTAAGCTGATTGATTATATAGCTGATCTCCCACACAGGCACACGCATCTTCTGTTATCGACAGACGACGAAATTATCATCTGTTTTTCCAAGGATGATTATCCTTTTCATGTCGTTCAGCGAGTTGTCCCAGGGATGAGACCTAGTGCAATCGAATTTTTATATCATAAACCTACTATGTTCCAAATATCGTGAAAATCGTTGGAGCTGTTTTTGAGATCCGTTGAACATAAATAACCAGATATAATAGTATATTTCGCACCTAGGGCCGAAAATGAGACTTTTCCGGCTCGAAATCGGTTTTCAAGTCCGAGGCCGTAGGCCGTGGACTAGAAAAGATTGAGAGCCGGAAAAACATTTTTGCCCATGGTGCGAACGCTATTTTTCGCCACACACAAAAATATACAATATATATATGAAAATAATTGTTCATTAAGCACTTCTGAAAGCAAAAGTGGAAGGTCATAGCTCTAGCAAATCTGAGGTAATCTGAATATCAGGAAATTGTTCAAGTATTTTTATTTTTTATTCTGATTTGTCTAAATAACCTAGAGGATTATGTTCAATTATGTGGGAGGTTGAGTTAATACTTTTTTATTCTTTCATATGAGAGTAAGATGATATTATTATAGATGTTTTAATTATTGAATAATAAACAAAAATAATGAAAAGTTTTTTGATCAGCTGTTTCAGCACACTTGAAATTTGGCCAATCTGAATGTCAACGTCAACAATGCTTGTTGTCATCGACTTGGGAAGTTTAGGTTAGAAGTTCTATCCTACTCTGGAAATCAAATTTGGATAGTTCATTATATATATATATATAATATATATATATATATATATATATATATATATATATATATATATATATTATATATATATATCTTATCTGTATTTCATTCATCCAAATAAAATGATAGTATATTATTGCAGAATACTTTATTCAATTCTAGAAGCATAAACTGATTCTGTTTCTTAAATTATTTGTAAAAACGTTCAGCACCATGGATATTGCCCAAGTAGTTCCAAAATTATTCACCATGTTTCGTGATAAACGAAGTACTATGAGGTTTGAGGTTAGATTCTATTATACTCTGAAAATTGAATTTGAATTAGTTTATAATATCTTATTTGTATTTCATTCATCCAAATAAAATGATAGTATCTTATTGTAAAATACTCTATTCAATTCTAGAAGCATAAACTGATTCCGTTTCATAAACTATTTTGTAAACACGTTCACATCAAATCAGAATCAGCTGACTTCAAGGTTATTTTACAGCCCTGGGGCTTTAAAAATTTTACCGGCCTGGTCAGAAAACAATCATTTTCGGCCTCCATATGACGCACGTAAACCAGCTCATTACATCCAAGTGGGGCGAAAAAATATAAACAGACATACAGAAATTGCTTGCTTAAGATTCTACTGTACACCTCTGAAATTTCGTATTTTAGTTCCGCCACTTCCCACTATGACAGATTCAGCGCTGGAGAGAGTTCGTTTGGAGGAGTAAAGACATATTGGAAGTCTAGAAGTGTCTCCCCCACCAATTGACCATTGCTACAAGTGAGCAACAAAAAGGAGGGAGAAAGAAATGACAAAAACCTCTGTCTCCATTCATGATTTCTGGTTCTGGAACAATGAGTCACGTTCCAACCAAGACACGACAAAGTATATTTGGCTACTACGTTATTGAATGCTAGAAAAGGGACAAAGCTATTCTCATGAGTGCTGCTCGTATCTTGAAATGCAACATTCCAACCTATTTCACACCAATTTGAACAAAATCATTGCTAGATTCTCTATTATATCAGTAGGCCTATAACTGTTATACAGTATGTATAAATCTGTTATACAAAAATAATTATTTATATTGATGACTCTTGGCCTTGTAAATGAGCGAGTAACGAAAAATCTTTCATAACAGGCATTTGTAAATTTAAAAATAAGCTAAGTTCTTGTCAGGTTCTGAATTGAAAAAAAAAAAACAAATTCAAATAAAATTATTTCCGTAAAATAATACATTGAAAAAATTATTAGTTTTGTAATCTACAATCAATTGTACAATTCAAGTCAAATCTAAATCGAATTTTTAGCATTATAGCAATATACATAGGCTACAGTTTACAATAAATCAAACTTGCATTAACAATAAATCAATATAAATAAATATACAAATAAAATGAAATAATTGGAAATAACCCATAGGTTACAGAACCTGTTTGGGAAGAATGAAATTGTTCTTTTGAACAAGATGATTACAGTATGGAAAAGATTAGAATAAAAAGAAAATAGTAATGGATAAATAAATAAAATTGAAAATATATAAATAAAATAAATAGAAAAAAGAATAAAAATAACAAACATTTTCTTGGAACATTAAAGCCTCTAGAAGTGCTGCATTCACCAGCTATTTTTTAATCAATTTAGACGGATTTGTTGGAAAAATTGTGTAGCTTCAAGTAAACATGCTAGATAATGTAAATTAGTTTTATAGAATAGGATTAATTATTAATTTACATTGATAAACTACAATAAGTCAGAAGATAATTGAATTATATCCTAAAGGTAGTCAGCCAGGAATTCAATATCACATAAATATACACTATACTGTTACTAGAACTACTATTACACTAGAAACTGAAGCTACTATTATACCCTACAACTTCAAATTTATCAATATCAGAAGAAAACTTTTCTTTGTGAGTTTTCTCAAACACAAAATGTGTGCGAGAAGTACAAACTCATTACTTGTTTTAAAATGGAAAAGTTAATCTAAAAAAGTATTATTAATAATAAAAAAATAATATAAAAGAAGTAATTGAAAATATATTTCTATATATACATTCATAAACTACAATAAGTCAGAAGATAATTGAATTATATCCTAAAGGTAGTCAGCCCAGGAATTCAATATCACATAAATATACACTATACTGTTACTAGAACTACTATTACACTAGGAACTGAAGCTACTATTATACCCTACAACTTCAAATTTATCAATATCAGAAGAAAACTTTTCTTTGTGAGTTTTCTCAAACACAAAATGTGTGCGAGAAGTACAAACTCATTACTTGTTTTAAAATGGAAAAATTAATCTAAAAAAGTATTATTAATAATAAAAAAATAATATAAAAGAAGTAATTGAAAATATATTTCTATGTATTTTAAATATATATTTCAGCGGAAGTTGAGACAGATAAGACGATAAAATATTTTGATGGTCTTCAAACAATATTACGTGAATTTTGAGAAATAATAAGCCTTACTTCTTCTGTTCTCCTTCTTCTTGTTCTCCTTCTTCACCTTCTCCTCTTTCTCTCCTATTCCTCCTTCTTCACCTTCTCCTCCTTCTTTTTAATCTTTTTCTCATTCCTCCTTCACCTTCTCCTCCTTCTTTTCCCCTTATTCTTCTTCTCCCTCTTTTCCATCCACTTCTCCTCACTCTTCCGTTCTAAATCTTCTCATTCTCCTCCTCGCTCTCACTCGTTTCTTTCTCTTTTTCTCTCTGCACAAATGCCCTTACCGGTGCAATGAACAATGAAAAATGACTTTGTTAAAAATGAAAATATTGAAATTTTGCAAAATTGAAGACACAAATATAGAATTGAACACAAACCATAACTACTACTATAAAAGGAGAAAAGGAAGAATAGTTATGTTTGTATAATTGATTGTGTTTGAGGAGATGTTGTGGTATTTCTCCATAATGGAAAATAAAAACAAATATTGTCACATACCACTTATTTATTATTAAAACTTACATTAAAGTAATGTAAGCCTAGGCCATTATGAAACCTAGGTACATACTTTAATGTAAGTTTACTTTAATAAAGATTACTTTAATAATACTTTAATGTAAGTTTTAATAATAAATAAGTGGTATGTGACAATATTTGTTTTTATTTTCCAGTTATGTTTGTGTCATCATTATTTCTTCTTACGTGCTTCTTGCGCCTCAATAATCCAATCTGGATTTCGAATTGGCATTGAACGCGTGTGTCGAGGATCAACAAGTTCCGGCAATACACAGTCCATATAAAATTTTTTCACTTGTTCAAGAATCTTCGAACTCCAGAACTGCTCATCTTTGTATACAGTAACAACTTCTGTCCCCTTTGGCGACCATATACAAAATAAGCAGTACTGACGTTTCGTAATGTGGAGTTGTCCCTGTATTTGATAGTAGTAGTTATGGTTTGTGTTCAATTCGATATTTGTATCTTCAATTATGCAAAATTTCAATATTTTCAACTTTGCTGCTTCCCTTGGGAGTAGGTCCTTTATTGTCTGAGGGCATTTGACCTCCACAATACCATGCCCATCTTCTAATAATCCATCCGGCGATGCTGTCAGGAATGGAAAATCGACATCAATGAATAGCCCACATTTCAAAATTTTTTGTCCAGCTATCTCACTAACTTTTTTTAGAGCAGCCTCCTCGTTCATCCCCCCATACTCCATTGCTGAACAATTTTTACCGCCCCCATACAATAGTTCGCGAACTACATTTTCACATCCGGTATTTGGCCTTCTCTTGCTTATTCGTCCAAAATTTGATGCAGTAATCCTTTTCCGTCTCTCTTCAAGCCATTCAGCGGAGTGATGCTGCAGGACAGTCCTCCTTTCCTACTGGTGACGGCTCTCTTCTGATAACACCAGTGAGGCTAAAAACCTATTTTTCTCAATGACAAGTTCTTTTTCACTGATGTCAGGGCGTTGAGCATTCGGTCCGTAATCATGGTCAACTGTTGTTTTTTGGATGGCTGTAGAGAAAAGTGATTTTCTTGATGATATATTTCTCCTTCTTCTGTCCTGTTCTATCTTTTTTCTACGTTTAACCTGGACTGACTTATAGAATCTTCCAGGACTTGAAGAATTGCACATAGTTTTATGCAAGTTGTACAGGGCCATTCCCGTATTGTGCTGAACAACAGCTCCCTCACACCTTGCCTGGTAGCTTCCGCGAGATGTGAAATTTATTCTCTTTCCACCGACAAATTTAGCAACTGCATGGTTGTAGTGCTCCACGTAGTTGCTGTCGACATCTTCGAGTAAACTAGAGGCATGTAGACTCAAAAAACGAGCAGCATTTTTGACTCGCTAAAAAAGCCCAACTGCTTCTAGACTAGGCACTAAATTTGGTAAGTTGCGTAGGTCTGTACCACTGCAAAAATAATTTTTGCAGTTTCCATGGTCCCCAAAAACGTGATTCGGTCCATTCAAAATGTCCTCTTTCAACATTTCGATCCTTTCAATTTTGTTAGGATTTTTGTGATGGTATATCACTGCTCTTGTAACTCCGTATCTTAGTGTTAGTAGCCTGTCACCTATCTTCTTGCGTAACGTAATAGGGCCTTGCCTTGTCCTTTATCGCTTGTCAGAGCAATCTCTCTGATTTTATTGCAGTAGTTTCGTAAAAGATGGTTTCTACACTCAATTTTAAGTAGTCTATAGTAGTATTCTTATAGGGCCTCCGATCAAGCAACGTTTTATAGACACTACTATCACCGTCAGCAATAAGCCGATTGTATCGTACCCCTTCGTTTAAGCGGTTTCGCGCTAAGTTTCAATCTGCGTCCACTTTTGTGTCTAAAGCGTCGGCGACTTTGATGAGGCTGCGGCGTTTCGTCCATTTTTTATGATAAATAATTTGGTCGCATGCACTTCAACATTTTTATAACATTTCACGTAATTCGAAGTCAATAGGAATAGAATAGAAAAAGTATTATTCACTAACAAGGATTGTATAGAATAAACAAGGCAAAACGTTTCTATAAATGAAAACCCATAGTAACTTATCACAAATGACTGGATGAACTGTCACTGTCACGTTTCAACGAACTAATAAGTCACACATGGCATGGATATGACAAAAGCTAGCTGGAATTGAGAGACAGAGAGAGTGTAACAGACTTCTCATCTATTCCCCTCCCATTCCCACTCTTTCTTGTGGTCATTCATTCAATTCATTCATTGATACACTGCTGGGCAGTCTTAGTATGTAAGTAGTAGGCTAGGTGGTGGGGGTTACGTTTCAACAGTAGAGCTCTCTGGAGAATAACCCTTGAACTAGGTTGGCAATGTAACGGTTCATTTTTGGTTCAAATTTACAATTTAACGACTCAGTTTATTGCAAAACTATTAGGAATTTGAACAAAATTCAAACGGATTTAGATTTGTGTTGTTATTCTAAAGGTCACTGTATTTTCAAATTCGTTTCTCGATGCTTCTTTTCCAAAATAGCAAATTCATGTTTAAATAGCTAAAATAAGAAAAACTTGAAGAAATAATGAAATTATGAAAAGCGTATGCTCTCTGTAAAAGCATATAGTTGAGTCCTACGAACTTTCAAGGAAATAGTTCAATCCATTCTTGAGGTATGAGTGTAAGCAATATGCTTACTTTTCAGCTTGTTAGGTGGGTGTGCAGTAGAATCTTAATATAATAGAATAGAATAAATGAGTTGATGCTATCGAATGTCGATGTATATAGATGTAACAAATTGTATAATCGTGGTAAGAGCCAAGGTGAGCTTGTAAGATAACGACAAAGATCTCGGCTGTTTCTAAGTCGCTAACTACGGCCATCTGTGAAGTTAGGCCCCGGCACTCTGAGCTTCAACCCATTTGTCAACAAGTTATCAAAGAGCCTCCAATCTGATTGACTCGAATCACCCCACTGACAGCAGACCAAACTTAACAAGACAGCTTCACTCACTCACTCACTTCTAATGGTAATGCAATAGAGAATACGTCCAAGTTTCCTCTCTGAAGAGAACGGGGTGGTTGAAGGGGCGGTAGAGGGGGTGGTAGGGGGGTGATAGAGGGGTGGCGGAGGGGTGGTAGAGGGGGTTGTTGAGGGGTAGTAGAGGGGGTAGTTTGTGAGAAGAGGGGTGAGAGGGTCAGAGGTTGAGTCCAAAGTCCAAAGTTCCAAAGTCCCAAATCGGGACGACAAGAAGACACGAGGGAGATTTCAAGGATTATAGGGAGGCTATCGGGGAATCTAACCACAAATGGCGGTGATTGAGGGGGAGAGTCAGGGAGGGGGTTGAGAGGAAGGAAGGGATAGCCACGTGATTTGCATCAGGGGGATTTGGTCTCCTAGGTTTTTCTCTACCAGTATTTCTAATTGCTATGTTCTTCCTCTAGAATTGGGTCTATTTGACAGTGTATTATTTGATGCACTTATATTGTTATAACCTGGACCTTACTATAATACTGGTGGCATGCCAATTGATCGAATCCCAAATGACCGAAAAGCTATATCTTCCCAAACAGCCGAAAACTACTTTTTTCCATTCGTCAGAATCAATGAAATATTGAACCTGGAACTTTGTCATATGCAGTACTATAATTATCTCACTACAGTACAAACAGTACAGTCAGATTTAATGAAATATTGAACCTGGAACTTTCTGATTATACAGTACTGTATCTCACTATACAGTACTATAGTGAGGTCCACGTTATAATAATGGCAGTGTTTGTTTGGCAATGGTATTGCCATCCTTGTCTATAATTCAACAAAGCAGATAGCGCTATCTCTTTCTCGCTTTGCTCTGTTGCCAAATCGAATTTAGAATTAATAATTAATTAACAAAACATTTCATCTTAATTATAAAAATTCATTATTGAAAAATATAATTGGTTATTTTGAACGAGAATGAACAGTTAATATTACAATATTGGAGACCGAGCTTCGCTCTGGAGTACAAAAGCATAAAAAAATTATTACGAATGAAGAAACTATAATTACATTCATAGAGAAATGTTCCATCTAATAACAGTAAATTGAGATTAATTCCCAGAGGAATGCAAAAATTTCCCTCACAAAGGCCCAGTTGCACAAAAGCCGGTTAAATTTTAATCCTGATTAACTTCACGTGAACCAAATCAAAATCAGAGAAGATCATTTCAAAAAGATGGATCTACTGGAATTATTAATCATGATTGAAAATAACCCGGCTTTTTTGCAACCGGCACTAAGTACCTGATTGAATGATTACAAAAGTTCAACAGCTGAGTCATAATTTTGACACAGTCCCACACACACATGAACTCGCTCACTCACTTCTATCACCAACAGACGACGAAATAATTATTATCAGATGTTTTTCCAAGGATGAATAATAATTATCCTTTCAACGTCCTTCAGCGAGTTTTCTCAGGGATTAGACTCAGTGCAATCGAATCATTATATTATAAACCTACTATGTTCTGAATTTCGTGAGAATCGTTAGAGCTGTTTTCGAGATCCGGTGAAATACAAACATATAAACATCTAAACATCTAAACATCCAAAAACCCAAACATCTTAACATATAAAACAGAAGTTGCTCGTTTAATATAGGATCAATAAACCTGTATCAGCTATCGTCTATAGGAGGAATTGACAAAGAAAGAGGATCAAGAACGTTGATCTCCTATCTTTCTTCACTGCCATCATTTATTTATTCATCACATTGTGTACAAACTTAACATGAGGAAAGGCACAACAGGCTCATGCCCAAAACTGTCCCTTTTCCAATTTATACTATACTGTTCAAATCAAAATGTTAATTATAACGTGGACCTCACTATAGCAAGTGCTTCACACCGTATAAAATTTTGTGTCATGGAAAATAGAATAATTATTTTTCGCCACACTGCACAGAAAGCAGATGTTTTCCAGTCCCTACGTAGATCTGAAAGACCTTGTTTGCAGACGACGTCAGAAAAGGGTTTCTTTTCCGGTCTAGGCCAGAAAGTTGTCTCTTTCCAGCCGCTCATGGAAGTAGTTAATAAGTCATCCGCTAGATCGGGCGAGTGTCCACTTTCATCATCAGCTGAAGTCGCCATGATTTCAGTTCCAGTTTCGAATCAAACTAATTCGCTTCGCAACCAGTTTTATTCAATTATTTATTGTTGATTAGTGCATTCCGAATTTTCAAAAATGCTTGAAGACGACTGTGGTATTCCAAGTGAAATTTTAAAAGAATCTGAAATCCTGACTGCAAATCTTCTACCACTAAAATCAAGAGATAGGTACGATAGCTTAACGAGTATTCTTTATTTTGTATTCTTTATTTATTTTGTCAGCAATACCTGTAGTGTAGCGAAAAATATCGTTCGCACCACGGGCAAAAATGTTTTTCCAGCTCTCAATCTTTTCTAGTCCTCGGCCTACGGCCTCGGACTTGAAAACCGATTTCGAGCTGGAAAAATCTCATTTTCTGCTCTAGGTGCGAAATATACTATATTATTTTGTCAACGTTACGTGGAAAACCTTCATGAAATTTGAAGTTTCTCTACAAAAAAAAGAGTTTGAATGGTCTTGAACCCGAAACCTCTCATCCATTAGCAAAGTGTGCTGTCAATTACCCTAAAGAATCTCTTGGAAAAAGCTCTGTTTGATTGGACTTTTAATTCTAACATTGGTGTTGCTATCTTTGTCAATCATACGACAAAGCTTTTTGTGTAGTTGAGAAGTTGATATTGTTATAATTATTCATGTTAAATGAAAAAGACTAAGAAATTGTCAAAAAACACAGATTTATTGATACTTAGAAAGACCCGATTCGGATAAACTGGAAGTTTATCAGAGATTGACAATGGTGCAATAACCAAAACCGGTCTTCCTATCAGTATCAATAAATCTGTGGTTTTTTGACAATTTCTTAGTCTTTTTCATTTAATACGACAAAGCAGATAGCGCTATCCTCTACCACCTCAGCACTGTTTCCAGATAGGTTTCAACAATGTAGAATTCATTAACTTGCATAAACTATGAACCACGAACTAAATAAATTTTATTTAAATATTGATACATAAGTTTTTTTCTCTATTTTCATCCTATGATAACACTTTACATTAGTATTATGATACTAATATGTATTTGATATGTAATATGTAATTGGTCTGGCCAGAGAATTCGAACTGTAGCGCCAAAATCCCAGACTGCAGTTCTGCCAATAGCAGAGTTTAACTGTACAAATAACCTGGCTCAAATTGAAGATTAAATTTTACCCCTTGTTTGTATTTGATTATTTGAATAGTAAATTACAGTCCTCTGGTAGCTCTAGCCTGAGCTTTGTTCAGAACAGTAATTATGATACTATTAGTATTATGATATAAGGTTTCAATAACAATAGGCGACCACTGAAGGGTCACTAGAACTTCTGCCTGTCTATCCATTGTTTTCGGTGGTCCCGTCTCGTTTCCAAAACCCCGTTTTTGAATTGTTCACTTATTTCTAGTTTAGAAAGACACAGCATACATTTTGAGAAGAGATAACGAGAATAAGAATAATGTAAAAAATTGGGATTATTTTCCTTTAAATGATTTTTGTAATGTTCTTCACGGTATGATTGTGATTTTTTAGTTATCTTATCTAGATTTTTAGTTAGCTATTTCTGTAACTATGGTAATTTCAAGCTCTGTATATACTGTAAAAACGGAAAATAAATTAATTAGTAGTTTTAGTCCTAGCAATTTCTAGACTCCAGCCAGTGACCAATTCACCAATCAACGTGCACATTCACAGCTATATTGCAAAAAATACCGTGTCAGTCACGCCCCATAGAAAACCCTCAAAACGTCCACGTCCGTAGAAAAACGATCTACCAATAAAAAGGAAGCGCGACCTGAGAACGTCAGAAAAACGTGGCAGGAACCAGAAAAAATATGCGAAAAAATGGAACAGGGTGGATCAAAAATAAAGGAGGAATGATGGTGTGTAGGGAAACCTGGAAAAAGGGAGAGGGACAAGGAAAAATCGAAAAAAGGAACCGGAATTGTGGAAAATGGTTTTCACAGTCAGTAGTTGTTGGGCGTTTGTGCCAGTCTATCATATAGATCGTTGGGCGGGATCTGGGCAGCGTGCTTTTCTACCACTGCTTTCATCGTTCACAAATAAATGATTCGACTGATAGAATTCGGTAGGATTGGCACGTGATTTCAACGCCCTCCTAGTCAACGTTTTACGGTCATGGATTACAACATTTTTCCAGTTTCAAGCTCTTTTTTCTACGATCTATCTCTTCCCTTCAGTAGACGGTTGAATTGAAGAATATGAATCAAATCAAATGTATTGCCAAATCAAATTCAATTTTTTTATTTCCTCAAAAAAAATACATTCACAGAAACAGAAATATTACATATAAATATTACAAATTCATATAAATAATTCACAAATACATGGAAAACACAATTTAGTTCCATACATTAGAAATTTACTAACAAATTACAAAAGCTTTCATTGAAACTAAATAATTGTCCGAGCGAAGTGAGGTCTAAGATTCAAGTCGACGGTTTGGCATTTCTCTTAATGTTTAAATGTTTATATGTTGCGCATTTACGGCGAAACGCGATAATAGATTTTCATGAAATTTGACAGGTATGTTCCATTTTTAATTGCGCGTCGACGTATATACAAGGTTTTTGGAAATTTTGCATTTCAAGGATAATATAAAAGGGAAAAGGAGCCTCCTTCATACGCCAATATTAGAGTAAAAATCAGACTATAGAATTATTCATCATAAATCAGCTGACAAGTGATTACACAGATGTGTGGAGAAGCCAGTCTATTGCTGTATTTCCATAAGGTCTATAGTTTCAATCAGATACTTGTGGATGAGAATACTGCGTGAGGTCTACTGTTCACAGAACTACTAGTAATCTAATATAATAATATTGGCGTTGCCAGCAAAACAAAGTTTGTGCACTAGCAACGAGCATTTATAAGCACTCCAATTTGAGAAAAATAGAAAAACCGTAACTGTATGAAACAAAAAATTTAGCAAACACTTCAACAAAAATTTGGCATACACTCCCAAAAAAATAAAAACCTGATAGTGGAGTAGTTCATGGCATAAACATAAACGTAAACGAAATGTAATTCGACTGAGTCATTGTCAATATTGTAGAACCGTTCCATAATTGAATTTCAACTTGAAAATGTGACCGGTGTGGTCACAAAACCATGGTCGTTTACCGAATAAAACTGTGTAGAATTTGACAACATATTTGTGTTTTTATTCAAAATATAACTCGTTAAACATATATTGATCTTGATACATGAAGTATTTGAAATACAGTACAGGTTAACATTTATAAATTGAATTCAGTTTGAGAGACAACTCTCAGGTAGTAAAGGGGGGAATAATTAAATGAAACATGAAAATAAAGAATTATTGATAAATGCTTGAATTAAAATATTTTGACTACAACATTTTCGGTCCTGATCTAGTTCTCAATTTTCGTTTTAAGTGCTTTTGAGGGTTTTATTTTTATGAAATGTTCTGGAATAATATTTATTAGCTTCTTTACTGTGTAGTTGAATTGTCTCCTGTCAGATCGAGGAACAATATATCTATGTGCAGATCTGAAAATATAATTAGTTTGATGCAGTGTAAAGAGATCTATATGATTGCTGATACGTATATTTAATGAGATTTCCAATATATAGCTGTCCGACTGTCATAACTCCAAATGTGTATTAATTTATTTGGACTAGTGTATTTTAATAAAAATTCGGGGAAGTATCAGTTTCAGGCTATGCCTGTTGGTCCTTCCCCGTTCCAATGATTTGTCCTTTGTAGCTAAATAAATGAATAAATATTCTTAAATATCATTTCCCAAAAAATTCAAATTAGCTGATTCTCGCTAATACAAGGAAATATTATATATACTATAATGATTGAAAATACAACATTCAACTTTTATATCGTTTATTAACTATTCAGTTCATAGTAGAATTCGTTAAATACGTTTAATGTATCTTTATTGTCTTGCACAGTAATTCTGAATAAGTGTGAAAGCTAGCATCTATATTGTAATGAATCTGCATGAATTAACAAATCTTATCCAATTCAATCCTTCCCGGAGAAATAGAATAATATTACAATTCAAAAGAAGAAGCGATGCATGAAATTGGTTCACAAAATTATTGTAAAACACCTGCTATGAAACAATATACAACTTCATGATGTTAAATGTACCACGAATGCAAAACTTCATGCTTAAACTTATTTTTCTTGATAGTTTCATCTCACTCCAGCATTCACTTTACTGCATAAAATTTTCTCTGTCTGATCCACAACGATTCTACACTGTATTTATACAGTTTACCTCTATAGGCACAGGAAAATCTTCAAAATTATATTCATACTTTCACTTATCTTTCTTCACACCATCTCTTTCTGTCCCTCTCTTTCTTTCTCTTTCAAACTCTCTTTTTTCCCTCTATTTCTTTCTCTTACTCTTTGTATATATAAACGTTGTAAGTGGAACATTGAATCTCCTTCCCGCTTTGTATATCTGTATTTATTTCCAGGCGAAGATACTTATGTATATTATGGGAAAGCTACTGCATATGAGAAAATAGGATGTAACAACGCTTCCATACAGCGTTTTCCAATACAATAAGAATTTTTATTGCATTCTCATCTCCTTCGCTTTTTTATTCTATTTTCTCAGATCTTCCATCATTCTCTCTCACTGTCATTTCTCTTATTCTCGTTCTCTTCCTTCTCTTTCTAACCTCACACTCAGAGATGTTGTATCTTCTCACCTGTAGATCTTCCTTCACTCCCTCCATCTTTTTTCCTTCTTCCACCCAAAACTTCTCGTGCATCTTTTCCATGTTCATCCTCTCCTATCGTCTAAATACATCGCATTCTACCCTGATATTTTCTTTCTTCAGGTTTTTCTCCTCAATAAAGCCGCAGTATACCTGGTTTGGTAACGATGCAGTGGAGCATCTCCTTACAATGGAATTTACACGAATTACATCTCGGGAACCCAGCATCTGAATTTCTGAGCTCTTATTTTCAAAAACCATCTTTTTCTTATGCCCTTGCTGTATTTTATCATGCTTAGCTTGTATTTCATGAGTATAAGCATACCGAAGATCAGACGTACGTTCTCATCGTACGTATTAACGTAATTTCATAATGTAATCAGCCTTTCATAATGTAATTGAATTTAATTCGAATCGATTGTCTCATAATATCTCAATTTATAACTAACAGGTAACCCGGGCTCCATAAGGGTCTAATTAAAAACTTGACATATTGGTAACTTGACGTAATGAAATCTTGAAGAATTAAAAATAGGCCTAGGTACAGTTGATGGACAAAGGGGTCGTGGGAGACCCCGGCTACAGTATTTAAGACAAATGACGAAGGATCTGGGTGCTATGAACTATATGGGAGAGATTAGCAATGGACAGATTTAGATAGAAGGCTGCCAACCAATCAAACGATTGAGCTTTAAGAAGAGATGGTTTATAACTGCGCGAGGCCTACTGCTCACAGAGCTACTAGTACTGTCCCACTTTCCCAAGAGCAATGAACCATCATTCAGAAATTGTTATTGATGCAATTGCCTGCATTGGACAAACAAAGCCTCTCAATCAAATAACTGTGGTCATTATAGAAGATCTAGTTGATCATGATTGAAGAAAAGCGCACCAACTTATTGCCTGCAGTGGAGCGTAGCCTAATAGTGGAATTATCATAATAAACCGATAGAATTGCAAATAATGTTGCCTTCTTCGCAGTGTGGTTTAATGGTTTGGCATATATGAGATGGCGGTCCATGGCAGACAGTAATCTGGATCGTATATGAGCTTACAGGTTCTCCGAATGGTTTAAGACTATGGTTTAGATTTTGCCAAATGTAATGTATGTCAGCCTACACACAGAAGTCGGCATATGTATTATTCATAGCTTAGAACTTAGAATTACCCATGCGGTTGTTCTTATTCTCGCTTCAATTCTTCTGTCTCTTGTCCTTCTTCCTTCAACTTTTCTTTCTTCTTCTTCTTCTTTTTCTTCTTCTTCTTCTTCTTCTTCTTCTTCTTCTTCTTCTTCTTCTTCTTCTTCTCTTCTTCTTCTTCTACTTCTTCTTCTACTTCTTCTCCTCGTTCCTCCCGTCCCAAATCACTTCTTTCTTCTTCAATGTTCAGTTTATTTTTATTCGAATATCGTCTCGAATAAAATCATTCAGGTCTTATGAGAAACCTTTTAGTCCAGGCAACGAAGACATAATAGGGGAAATATTATTCATGTATAAGCCAGAATTGGTACAGTTGTATGGGAAGGCTTCTTAAACAACATACTAAAAGTACTGACTGGTGGGGTGGCGCTAAGGGTGGGAGGGGGCTCCAAAGGTGCATACATTAGCAACATTTTAATAACATGCTTCACAACTCCAAACACACAGGCTCACACTAAACAACATTTAGAACAATTTCCAATCACAATTACACAATCTCAAGTAGTGTACGGTGCACACAATGAAATCAATTATTTCGACAACAAGCAGTTTGTTTGCTCAGTCAAGTAGGCCGGCTGTTTGCAGTAGAACTCCAGGGCGTAGGCAAAGAAATGGTAATTGTGTTTGCACTGTCGCCCTTATCCTTTACCCTTTAACCATGTTTATTCCCTTATTTGCTTTCCCCTCTTCTTCATCACAACTTGTTCTGCCTCCCATCTTCACTTTCTATTAAACAGTTTTTATTAAACAGAAGTAATATATTAGCAATTCATGTAAGCTCATGCAATATACAGTAAAGAGAGCTCAGTTCAATTACTTCGCTGTGGTCATCTTCATGGGGATGTAAGTCTAAGGCTAGGCACACACCAGTTAGTCAAGACAAGACACGTTTAGTCACAATACTTCACATATTTGCTTTTGAAGACATGTCTAATTGCAATGACTAATCGGTGTGTGTTGCTTCATAAGCAACTATGTGAAGTATTATGACTAATCGTGTCTTGTCTTGTCTTGACTAACTGGTGTGTATCTACCCTGAGGCTGGTCATACACCGATAAGTCAAGACAATACTAGTCATGTTTAGTCACAATACTTTACAGTGCTGCTTATGACGCAACTCGCACTGATTAGTCATTGCAATTAGACATGTCTTCATAAGGAACTATGTGAAGTATTGTGACTGAACGTGTCTGATCATGTCTTGTCTTATCTTGAATAAATGGTGTGTGCCTAGCTCAATAGTTTACGAAATTCAGCTTACGTGTCTGTAATGAACTATTTGTATTACTATTCAGTATACTTTACTTAATGATGATAAACAGACACCGGTACATGGTCTCGTGTGATATAAATAATCATGTCTAGTTTTCGGTGGTTTGAATCATTATTACTTGTTCATTAGAAATAGAAAACTAAATTTTGTTGTTCTACAACATTCTTCCTAGGGATCAGTGTAGCAATTTGTGTAATTTTCTATTTCAAACCAATTAACGAAAAGTTAAATAGTCAGTCTAGCTTTAATAAGTTTCGATCCCAAAGTAAGGTGTTTTCTCCAATACCATTTGACTTAAGCTCAGTTCATTTATCTTAGAAGCAGAGGCCATCAAGAAAGTAGATGCATTGATTTATTTTTCAGCTTAATCCATTTCTATTATTGGAAGTTTGATGTAAAATCATAGAGCAATAGACCAACAGAATAATTTTATGAGTAGTTGTGACTGTAATGTGTTTGATTACCCACATTGAATAAAAAAAACTTGATATTGTTAAATCACAGATTTATTAGAAATATGGATATCGGTTTCGGTTGTTGCACCATTATCAATCACTGATAAACTAATACTCATGTGGAGAGCAGCATTATTCATACCAACAGCCGAACACCATGTGGAAGAGATATCATGATTAAACAAAAATACTGTGAGTGAGACCACTTGTATCTCAGCTACTGGAAGTTATGGCATGAGGAGTTGAAGCAGAAATCAAAGGTTACTTCAAAGTCCATAGAATATTCAGCTTATTCAGATTTGAAACAACTGCTTCAGAAAAAATTAACTGCAACTACTTTCTTGAAAGTCTCTGTTTCTCATATAAATGAACGCAGCTCAACAACTTTGGGATCGAAACTTATTAAAGCTAGAGAGAAAATCAAAGCTTTCATAGAGAAAAGATAGCATTAAAAGATACTTAATGGTATAGGGTGATTATGTTCCCAATTTCACTGTTTGCTCAAGCCGAAAGCCCACGTAGTTCTATTTCTTGAAGCTATGTGACGTTGGTAGTCTCTCATTCTCTATCTCCACCATGAACACGATCTTCCACTACTGGATTCCATCTCTCTCTATCTCCACTTGGACTCGATTTTCCACCACTGGATTCCATCTCTCTCTGTCTCCACTTGGACTCGATCTTCCACCACTGGATTCCTTCTCGCTTACCTCCACTTGGACCCGATTCTTCCACTACTGGATACCTACTCGCTCTATCTCCACTTGGACCAGATCTCCCACTACCAGTTCTTCCTCAATCTTCGTCTTATTCACCATTAGGATTATTCATCACCGGAACTCCACACATCTACATCTTATTGTGTTTAGTGAATTTTGTTTTGAACTAGTTCTTTAAATAGTGAAGGGAGCCGAACTGTCAAGGCATGCTGAATGCACTCGAATCAAGAGACTTTTTCATTTAGGTTAAGTCTTATCAGTTTCATCCCCATTTTCCCCGTCATGTGTTGTTCTGAGGTCGGTTCACGATTGGTCTGCTGCTTCCATGATGCCTCTCACTGACACGTCAGCTCGCTCGCCCTCAAGTAGGTATGATTATTTCAATAATAGTAATAATGACGCAGGTATGTTTCTAGCAAATAAGCTCCACTCTTTCAAAAACTTTTCAAGGCTGCTCACCTTAACGTACAATCCCTCAGTTGCCACATTGATGAACTCAGAGCAATCTTCCGTTTTCAGGACTTCAATATAATCGGAATTTCCGAATCATTTTGAAGCCTAGTATTTCATCAAATTTTGTTGCATTGCCTGGATATAATCTTTTCCGGAATGATAGATTAAATAAAGCTTGTGGGGGTGTAGCAATTTATGTGAAAGAAGGTATCAAAACAAAAGTTTTAATCACATCTAAACAAGAGTATTGTTCCAGACCAGAGTTTATGCTACTTGAATTATCCTTATCTAGTACTGATAAATTACTCGTTGGTATCTGTTATCGCCCACCAAAAATAGGTCATTTCACAGATTTCGAAAGTGCCTTGCTTTCTCTTATGCCTTGCTATAACCGTATACTAGTTTTGGGGGATATGAACACCGACTTGAACATGACAAATCGTAACTTTGACTACATTCAACTGACTACAATTTTCCAATGCCTAAACATGACTATTTTACCTCTCGATCCAACTCATCATACTAATGAATCAGACACACTCATTGACCTTCTCATTGTTAGTGATCCCAATGAGGTTGTTCAAGCAGGCCAATCTCAGTCCCAGCTATTTCTAGACATGATTTGATCTACTGTGTACTTTCCCATAAGATACCCAAGCCAGAACAGAAAATTATCACTTATAGAGACTTCAAAAACTTTGATGAAGCCGCCTTCCTGACTGATGTGGCTCAGACTCCATGGCATCAAATTGAAGCATTACCCTCAGTTGATGACATGGTCAAGACTTTCGAGAATTGGACTTTGACTTTGTATGACAAACATGCACCTTATGTGACAAGGAGGATTAATAGAAAACGACGAGTACCGTGGATGACTGAAGACATACTTAAGATGATGGGACGTAGAGACAAAGCACATAGAAAATTTAAAAAGACATTTGACTTGGACAGTTTGATAGAGTATAGGAGCCTTAGAAATAGGGTTAAACAGGAATTACGGAACTCAAAGATTAGGTACTTGAATTCGTTATGACAAACAATAGACAAGACTCTAAATCACTTGGCAGGGAATAAAAGAATTCGGGCTTGGCAAAGAGAAATCGAATCCACAAATTGACTTACCATTGAATAATATAAATGACCATTTCGTTTCACACTCTAACCAACGCGACGAAGTTGTCATTGCTAATCACATTGATGATCTTGAAGAGCAGGTTACAAACTTAGATTTACCAATCACTGATCATTTCATTTCCATCCAATCTCAGAAGAAGACACTTTCAGAGCAATTCAAATATTCATAGTAATGCTATGGGTGTAGACAAAATTCCTATTAAATTATCAAGAAGAGTTATGTTATTTGCTGTTTTACCAACCATTACATACATTTTCACAAGTCACTTGAAGAAGGCATTTTCCCTGAAAACTGGAAGTTTGCTCTGGTTCGCCCTCTAAATAAAGTTCCATCACCCAATAAAGTTGAGGATTTAGACCAATCAGTATTTTACCTGCATTGTCCAAGTGCTAGAAAGACTCATTCATGCTCAAGTTGTAAAATTTCTAGACAACAATAGTAAGCTTCATAACTTTCAATCAGGCTTTAGAAAATTCCATTCAACTGAGACAGCTCTGCTTCGTGTCACTGATGATATAAGGTTAGCTATGGACCAAAGAAAATGCACCATCCTCACCCTATTTGATTCTTCTAAAGCATTCGATACTGTTGATCATACAGTCCTTCTGAATAAGTGGCTATTCTTGGTTTCAGTCACAACTCGTTAGTTTGGTTTAAATCCTATCTATTAGGTAGGAAACAATGTGTATCTGTCGGTGACAAAAAGTCAACTTGGAAAAACGTTATGCATGGAGTACCACAAGGTTCAATTTCAGGCCCTCTCCTCTTCACTTTGTATGCTAATGACCTTTCTTCCATTATCAAATTCTCCAGTTTCCATACTTATGCAGACGACCTTCAAATCTATTTAAGCTGTCCCATAACAAAAATTAATGAAACAGTTGGAATAATGAATCAGGATATCAATTCGATAGTGGAATGGACAAAGAAAAATGG
This sequence comes from Nilaparvata lugens, assembly GCF_014356525.2. Classification (NCBI taxonomy): domain Eukaryota; kingdom Metazoa; phylum Arthropoda; class Insecta; order Hemiptera; family Delphacidae; genus Nilaparvata; species Nilaparvata lugens. Next base: position 12,008,291 of record NC_052507.1, on the reverse strand, counting down.
CCTTAAGCTTAATCCCATCAAAACACAACCCATTATAATGGATATTCTCTGTCTTATAAACAATATTGACCTTGAATCGATTCACAAAATTAGTGTAGACGGTAATGACATTCCTTACTGTAGCTCAGTTAAAAATTTAGGCATTATTATGAATAATACTCTTGACTGGTCAGAACAAGTGAACAAAACTTGTAAAAAGGTATTCTCAGCCATGCATGCATTGAAGAAAATGCACGATATCCTCCCTAGAAACATTAAATTATTATTGGTTCAATCTCTCATCTTCCCACATTTAATGTATTGTAATTCTGTTCTTAACGATATGCAAGTCACTCTGAATGATAAACTACAGCGTTGCCAAAATTATTGTCTACGTTTCGTCTACTCTCTCCAACGCCATGATCATATCACCCCAGCCCACATTGCTAGTTCAACATTAAAGCTTCCCGATCAGAGGCTTTTTCGAATAGTCAAGCTTGTTAGAGATATCTTGATATACGGTAATCCGAACTATTTTAGAAGATGATTTCAAATTTGTCTCTGAAGGTAGGAGGATAGATGCTTCACATACTAGAACCGGAGAAAGTACTTTAAGGAACCCAATCATCGAACTACTATTTTCACAAAATCCTTCTTAGTCAGTGCCTGTCGTGCATGGAATGCACTTCCTGTTTCTATCAGGTCCATCGAGAGCCGAGCGAGCTTCATCCTAACTTTAAAAAAACATCTTTTGGAACAAATGACTGAAACTGTCCGGCCCTAGAACGATCACATGACATCCATCCCCCACCCATCCCACAAATACAAACCTTTAAACCATGTTATAGAACGAATTGTATATATATATATATATATATATATATATATATATATATTATATAAACTCATGTTATTTCAATTATCCACTGCATAATGCTGTATATTACTGAAAGTTGATAACCCTGATCTACTTTCAGCCTACTTATTTTATTAATCAATTATTTGATCTTATCTACTATATAATTATTTTACTCTATCAATTTTCTGTTTTTTTTCTCTTTAATATTCATATTGATTAAAACTTTTACAATATTTCCATTAATAAATAAATCCTTAGTTAAATAACGAAATTAACGTTTTGGTAGAGAGTTAGTGGGGAGGATATTTTTAATATTCTTTCCGAAGAATGGACATTGATATGTCCAAAGCTCCGCCAATTTATGTAGATGCATAACAATATGATTATTATCTATAGTTATTATATTACAAACTGCTTTTTCATATCATATACAGTTCAATAATTATTTTCTTAGTCTATATTATGTAAATTCATCTATAATTTTGCTGTATTGTAAGCTATTGTATATAAGTGTTGTAAGCTGTATTTACTCGCCTCACATATGTAGAGAAGATTGCCAAATCAATTAGTGCTGATCCAAATGCCTCACGTTGGGCCGGAAATCATGTGGTGCGTTTTTTAAAGGCTTCACACATGTAGGGTGAATCTGTACTGAGTCAAATGGTGTAGATGCTATAATTTTGCAATGCGTGTGTGGACGTTGAATGAACACCAGACTGATTGATTCACTACAAGATTCATACAATTGTCGGAATCGCGGGAGGCCTAAACGCTCGCTCAACCCCTTGATTCTTCTAATGAAAGATTGTATTAATGATGAAATTTATAAGTAGTGTAGCGGACGCTAAACACTGAATACGGATATCTTAAAATTATTACCTGTGAAGAATGAGCATACAAAATCATACAGGTCGAGCAAAAATCCCGATGTAGCTAATTTACGGGACTGCGTCTCTAATAAGTTCTGAAGGATTAAAAATACGGTATTGGAACCAAATATCGTTCAGAATATACTTCGAGAACAGAGTCTTGTCGGGTTTTAAGCTCTATTGTAGGAATTTATATGATCTATGGCTGCCTCTGCTGTACAATTGATGCATTCGTTCCTAAGTCGAGGTAGGTAACAGATAAAAGCTGATGTATGAGCAGGTAAGGACAAAGAATAAATATCTCGATCTGACCCCACTTGCTACATCCACTTAGACCTGTTCCAATATCCAGCTTGATTCAATTATTCCAATGATTGTATTTGATCGGTTCTTGATGATATAGAACGTATCAGACACAATAATTGACAGGCTTAAGAAATAATCGAACTCAGAAAACGAATTAACAAAACTGAAATATATTATAATAAAATATGTAATCATACAGTGCAGATTCAGAATTTGATTTACAGGTTGATAATATTTAGCCTAAACAGAATAGTTAAAAATTTTCTTGTGCTTGCATGATACCATGCGTGATTCGACAGAATTTACAATTGAAAATCTAACAGTTTGAAAAAATAGTGAAAAATGAATTATAGAAAATATTTTTTTAAAATGTTCGGGGTCGTGGTTCAGGCAGCGGAGGATAGTTAATCAACTACAAATTCTTATAAATTTATATGAATAAATTCTAGACTCTTAAATGCTAAAGCGCTTGTCGGCGTGGCCAATAATTTAACGAAGAAAAATTTATGTTTTTCTGCACTGAAATATTTTCGAAGCGTAGATTGGGGCCCTTTTAAAACTTATAACTCACGTGAATTTCCTTGGCGGTCGTGGTTTTCTTCTTTAGATCAAAAATCGTTTGATCGGCGGCAATCCCGGCTTTGGTTTCAGCACGTGGGGAATTTTAATTTAAATATCTCCTTCACCGAATTAATTAAGGGATAATTTACTTTAAGCTTTTAAATTTATCAATGATGAAAACAGAAATTTACAAATAACAAATAGATTGGCCTAAAATATCGGCTCACAATAGAACATTTAAAATCGAACAAGAAATTTTACAAATAGGTCTTTGGTAACTATAAAAGAGATCTACACGGTAAGGATTTCAAAAGGGAAGTGCTGCTCTTTTCTCTAAGCTTTTAGGCTAGACCTTGCTTCTCAGAATCTCAATGTAATAATTTGCATAAAAATTTGCCATTGGTAGAACGCTTGTGACGTAAACATGACGTCAGTGGCAAGCAGTAGAATACAATTCCTTTAATTACAATAATGATTCAATTTAGGTAATCCTTAAAACTGCTTAATCTTCTAGACATAGTTCCTCTCATACAATATACACGTGCTAGTGTAACTGATAAGGCAGGGTTGGTGTCTGATAATAGATTAACATGTGTTGCTTTCAAACGATCACCGTCTTGGTGCTATTTCTATGCACTGTGATTGGCTTAGACCTGCCATAGAGATTTAATTACCATGTGGTTCAGTTGAATTAAATATTAATAAATTAATATTTTGTACAATTTTTATTAGGTTTGAGATGTTATAAATAATTTCTGCCATTTTATCAATAATATAATTTCATGCTATGACCTATTTAGTTACAATAAGACTGACATATAATATAATTTCTTAAATAATAAATAATTTCAACGATAACACATACATTTTATTTTTTTTATTTGAAATTCTTGATCCTTTATGGATAGTTTTGATTTTTAGAGATGGTATTATATCTTACGTGAAGCCAGCGTGACATTTGACGATACTTCGAATCAGTCAGCTGCGTGCGAACTGTTTTTAAAAACATCTGATCGATAGTACCAAAGTTGTAACCTCAAAATCAGTGAGCGATTCATAAATAAATTGTGCTTTATTCGCAAAATAATTATAATTTATTGAATACTTTTCCTAGAAAAATTTCAGTACAGAACGTACTCTTATCAAATATACAGTATTGATAAGTAAGCTTTATCGCTCGGTCGCTAACTATTCCTTTAGCAAATTCTTTCATTTTAAAAGGTAATCACAATTTTTCTCTCTTTTCATGAGGTCTATTTGAAAGATTCATCACAGTGTATAAGCCAGTATATATTGTAATCTACATAAATAAAGTACTCAATCAATCAATCAATCAATCAATACTGTGCCGTTCATACACTCACACTGTCGAGACAGTAATAATCGTCAATAGTCGACAGTAATCGGCTTGAGCAAACGAAAAACCGGCTTGAAATTTGAATCATAAACAACCTATACCATGGGATATCTTCTTAAGCTATTTTTCTTCTATGGTAATATCAACATAAGTTTGAACTTCTCTTTATGGAATAAAAACACACATATATTGACAAATTCTACAGTTTTATTCGGTACAGTACAATGGTTTTAGAATTTGACAATAAATGTGTGTTTTTATTCCATTATGGAACGGTTCTACTATATTGACAGTGACTCAGTCGAATTTCTCAATGTGACTTGGCTTCATCGAGGGTACTGAGTTCTATATAGTGAGGTCCACGTTATAATGGCAGTGTAGGATTGACAATACTGTTGCTGTCATTCTCTATCATACAACAAACAGATAGCGCTATCTCTCTCTAGCTTTGCAATGTTGTCTGTTTTCCAGAATATTTTTTTTCTACTTTTGACAGTGACCATACAAAAGTAGACAAACAATCACAGCCGCAATTTTTTTCTTCATCCTATCAAAATACTTTAGTCATATAATTGATTCAAAATGTATTTTTGGAACAATTAAATAATTTTTAGATATTACCATATGAGAAACACAAATTAAAATACCTGAAATGACATTTTAAAAGTTGATAACTAACCATCCTAGACTTCATCCATGCTTCAGTTAGCCTACACGTATAGGTTAGACCTACTCGTACCGTTATAAATAATATTGAAAGGTTATTTCACAATTATTCCCATTGAATTTACTTATTTTCAATAGGATTTCTATTCTTCTATTATTTCCAGAAGAAATTAGAATAGAATACCTACCAAATAGCTTAATTTCTGTTGTTTTGAAATTCAGATATTTGTATCACAGCTTTTTAAATTAGCCGCCATTCCAGGTTTGTATAGAAATAAAAACTGATCTCGGTTGTGGAAGCAAATTTTTGAATAAAATTATATAAAATATTTTTTGATTAATTTGACATTAAATTGAATTATTTTATATCAAGTGATGATAATTATTATTAGATAAAATTTAATGGATGAATTGAGTAACAGCTGTGTACACTCAGTGGCAAAATGGAGAGACTTGGCAACGTTTTTCTCCTATCTTTCTTCACTGACATTATAACGTGGACCTCACTATAGGTCAAATCTACCCTATAGAAACTGAATAGGCAAGCACTTCAGTTTCATGTTTTCATGAAGGTTCTACTTATTATTTTCAGCTAAAGAGTGATATTCCATGATATTTTCGTACAGTTTGGACTATCCTGAAGGACCTTATGGCTTTTATTTCACCTTAATATGAAGAGATTCCACAATATCTCTGTGTATTAGTTAAATTTTATCCTGAAGGACTCGGGATCGGAATGATCTGTAAAGTTCAATATACACTCACTTCCACACATGCAATGAGTTCATCTGTGGATGTACACTCACTTCCTAAAACAATGGACACTAGACAGGGCAACAATACAATTGCAATACAATGGAACGGATTCAAAGGAAGAGACAATACTGCTTGCCATTGCCAACTGAAGTCTGCTCGTGCTTTCTGGTGCTCAGAGCTAGTAGATATAATAGAGTGCTCTACATAGAGTGCTCTATAGACGGTAGAGTGCTCTAGAGGCGTGGGCCGGGGTAGGCTGTAGCTGGTAATTAATTGAAGCTATGCTTCAGATGTCGTTTGCCGGTACTCGAATGTCTGTCTAATCTCTTGCTAACTTTATCAGGCTTCCTTTTCTTTCCTTCCTTCCTCGCATGAAAATTATGTTGATCAAATACTGCCACTATAACGTGGACCTCAGTATAATTGTCCATATTAAATTAAAAGATTAGGATGGGTGTACACCGGTTAGTCAAGACAAGACTAGTCACGTTAGTAGCCTAATATAGACAGTTCAAGGAAGAATTTTTGCGCAATCCGCGAGAAATAAGGAAAAATTTTTGCGCAAATCCCCCTCCCCCTCCCCCTCCCCCTCTTCGCATGCGCCCCCCTCTCCTCCCCCCTCTCCTCCCCCTCTCCACCCCCTCTCCTTCTCCCTCTCCTTCTCCCTCTCCCCTCCTCTCCCTCTCCCTCTCCTTCTCCCTCTCCCTCTCCTCTCCTCGCTCCCTCTCCTTCTCCCTCACCCTCTCCCTCACCCTCACCCCTCTCCCAGTGAGGACGAGGGGGAGGAAGAGAGACAGTGAGGGAAAAAATAATTTCCCTTTTTGGAGGAAAAATTCCCTACTGTCAAATTAAAGTGAATCCATCTTTCTACTGTCAAATTAAAGTGAATCCATCTTTCTACTGTCAAATTAAAGTGAATCCATATTTCTACTGTCAAATTAAAGTGACTCCATCTAATGTTATACTGACAGTGAGAGTCAACCTTGGAAGATATGCTCAAATTATTCTCTCAGTCAGATCTTAAGTCAGCATCATGAAGCTCTAAGAACCCAATTCAACTTATACTGACAGATTAAATTCCAGTCTAGTATAGATAAGAAACTCTTTTGTAGATGTGCTAAAACCCTATTACTCTTTAAGTTTCTCGTTCTAGAGTTAGTTGCAAGGATCTTTAAGTGCAAGGATATTACTTTAAATGCAACCCTAAAATCTTTAAATGCAAAGTGAATCCATATTTCTACTGTCAAATTAAAGTGAATCCATCATATGCAAGTGTAGTGAGAGTCAACCTTGGAAGATATGCTCAAATTATTCTCTCAGTCAGATCTTACTTCAGCATCATGAATCTCTAAGAACCCAATTCAACTTATACTGACAGATTAAATCCCAGTCTAGTATAGATAAGAAACTCTTTTGTAGATGTGCTAAAACCCTATTACTCTTTAAGTTTCTCGTTCTAGAGTTAGTTGCAAGGATCTTTAAATGTAAGGATATTACTTTAAATGCAACCCTAAAATCTTTAAATGCAAAGTGAATCCATCTTTATACTGAGTGAATCTGTTACATCTTTATACTGTAAAATTATAAAGTGATTGCAAATTGAATAATTCGGAGGGTACAAGAGAGTGTGATACACCCATCGTTTCTCTGTATAATGTCCCTTTGAGGGAAAAATTCTCTACTGTCAAATTAAAGTGAATCCATCTTTCTACTGTCAAATTAAAGTGAATCCATATTTCTACTGTCAAATTAAAGTGACTCCATCTAATGTTATACTGACAGTGAGAGTCAACCTTGGAAGATATGCTCAAATTATTCTTCCAGTCAGATCTTAAGTCAGCATCATGAAGCTCTAAGAACCCAATTCAACTTATACTGACAGATTAAATTCCAGTCTAGTATAGATAAGAAACTCTTTTGTAGATGTGCTAAAACCCTATTACTCTTTAAGTTTCTCGTTCTAGAGTTAGTTGCAAGGATCTTTAAGTGCAAGGATATTACTTTAAATGCAACCCTAAAATCTTTAAATGCAAAGTGAATCCATATTTCTACTCTCAAATTAAAGTGAATCCATCATATGCAAGTGTAGTGAGAGTCAACCTTGGAAGATATGCTCAAATTATTCTCTCAGTCAGATCTTACTTCAGCATCATGAATCTCTAAGAACCCAATTCAACTTATACTGACAGATTAAATCCCAGTCTAGTATAGATAAGAAACTCTTTTGTAGATGTGCTAAAACCCTATTACTCTTTAAGTTTCTCGTTCTAGAGTTAGTTGCAAGGATCTTTTCAAATATTCTTTCCAAATTCATGTTAATGCATAACATATTAGCTACAACTATTGACAACTGCTTTTTTCATATCATATGCACTTCAAAAAATATTTTCTCAGTTTATATTATGTAAATTCATTTATAATTGTATATAAGTGTAAAAAACCAGTATATATTGTAATCTACACGAATAAAGCATTCTCTCATTAGCTTTATTTATTAGATAGAGCGAACAATACAATAGTTGGAAAAGAAAAAACAGGCTATTGGCCAAAACTTCTTCAATTTCCTGATTTTGACACAAATCGTTCAAATATTATGTTCACTTCAATTTCAACATCAAATCTATCATATTTCGCAATCGAAATAAGCACTCATTTTATCAGTTCGAACGTTTCAAAGCAAATGACACCTTCTGTTGCTGCAATTCGATGCGTGATATACTTTCCTTATCTAATGTGATGTTACGTAGTGAAATCCATCGCTCGTGCCAAGGTTATAGAGAGAGAGAAATGGTAATGCGCTCCTATGTGTTTTAGACAAGTAGCAGACTGGTATGCACCCAATTCGAGCCTCCTCGCGCGTTGCTGCAAAAGCCATGTGTGTTGAGTTTGCTTTCCTTTACTTCGTCATCCGTAAAATGGCTCTTTCCGCGTAGCGGAGCACAGCATTTTACGAATGAGGAGTAAAGAGAGAATAGAGAATTGTTCTCCACTATGATCGACCGTCTCTACATTACGAATGTCGAGTAAAGGATCATGTCGGTCTCTCCTTTGATCGGTCATACGCTACTGCCAGTTTAAGTGAATCCACCTCAGCAGCTATGCCTTAGTACATCGCTTCTCACAAGTAGCAGTTTGAGATTGGCAGATAGCCCCATGCGTTATCTCCTATTCTCAAATCACCATATTTCTAAATTCCTTTTTTGCTATTATCAACAACGAAATAAGCTATTTTGAACCATCTCTTATCACTGAAAATCCAATGTTGCCGGTTCACACACCTAGCAATGAGATTTCGCTACAACTCTTCACATTCCTGCAATATCAATTATAATTATTCCACTGTCACCAATCTTTAATACTGCTGGCTTTTCTATGATTGAGATAACTACGATAATAAATACAATTGCTGTAGATTGAAGATTCCTACAGCATTCCCTGTTATGACATGTTCTGTATTTTATTTTACTGAGTAGGCTCAATCCAGAAATTACTTGAACAGAAATAAACGAGTTACGATTTTACTTCTCAACAACCATTAATGAAAATGTAGATGACAAGATTTTTTAACAACAGAGTTTTAGCTGGTTCTATCTAGTTTTCAAACCCTGTGTCAACGCTACATAAATTCGTTCAAGAAAATATTTATCGTAACTACATTAATGCATCAAACTCTCAAGAGACCGATGCATTTTTTCAACATCGAGTTCAATGCATTACTTTCAAGTATAAATAAAAGTGCCTATAGGCTCCTGACAAGAGTCAACTATTATTTGATAAATTAATATCATTGATGTCACCAAAATTGTGCATCAGAGTTGAAGCAAAATTAGATGAAGTTGCACTGATGTAAAGATGTAGAAAGTACTTGAAGGTGATTGTTAAAAATGAAAGCTATTGATTATAGTTATATTTGAGTAATTATGCAAGTAGGTATTTAGATAAGTGTAAGACACCCTTGATGTATCCCTTCCAAGTCAAATGAACGTCGTGATTCAGATTAAGTTGGTGAAAGCACAAGTGGCTATTGTTGAGAGAAGCAAAGCGGTTATTTGATTTCAGGTGATATGCATATTTTTTTTTTGAAAACCACAGAGATATTCGGGGAACAGCAACTAGCAGAATTTTAAAATACAAATTTGAGAGAGAGAAACTCTCTTCGATCATAGTGACTTGTGATCACAATCACTTGGGAGATTTGTCTATCAAGAGGAATATATATATATATATAGTGATATCAGAGTATGGAGGAACTGCTTTCCTTTTCATATTATCCTTGAAATGCAAAATTTCAAAAAACCTTTTGTGTACATCGACGCACAGTTGAAAAAGAAATATTCCTGCCAAATATCATGGAATTCTATCAACGCGTTTGACTGTAATCGCGTTACATACGGACAGACAAAAGAAAATCCTAGTTAAAAAATAGACCTCACTACGTTCGGTCAATTAATTAACAAAATATTTCATCTTAATTATGAAATAATTGAAAAATATAATTTCTTTCTTAATAAAATATTATTGATTATTTTAAACGAGAATAAACAGTTGCTATTACATCAATAAACCTGTATCAGCTACTGTCTTTAGAAGGCATTGACAAGACAGAGAGGTTCGGTAACGTTTTTCTCCTATCTCTCTCCACTGCCATTATAACGTGGACCTCACTATAGAAGCAAGAATCATTCAAAGCTATTTTCATGGATGAAATTAGTCATGGAGACTCAACTTTCCAGTTCACCCCTAAGTTTGAGAACTAATACGCGAAGGTATTAATTTAACTTTGGCTCCTCATTGATGATTTTAATTAGTTCGGACAAAATCCATTTTCAACTACTTCAAATAGCTCTCTCAAAGGTTGAAGCGCAAGTTGAATCTGAATGCATTAAGAGTTTTTAATGTAATAAAGAAATTTTAATGTAGAAGTAGAAAGTCTGTTCGTGCTCTATCAAAAACGAAGTTAATAAAACAAAATGAATTAGTTCGAAACTCAATAAAACTGAAACTTCTGATATAGAGACACGTGGCTTTGTAATACAAGATATCCACCAATAGTCTATTTTAGTGAAATTTAAAAATATTCTAGGCTATGAGGAATGATGCACGTGGTATTTTAGAGCGTAATATATAAGTAGGTAGTAATTAGTGAATTTCCACGAGCTTGCTAAGCTCGTGCATGCTAATCTTCGTACCAAAGTTTGATTGAAGCTCACCTATTATGATGGAATCTAGACCACAGCTACGCAGAATGTGCGGTCTATTCGAAGTTATTGAAGTGACAAAATCACTTTACCTCGCCCACTCGCTGAAAAGGCCAACTCTGATTGTCAACCAACTATTATAGCAAGATGTAGTGTCTAGATAGTAAGTATCGCTACTGTGCTGCCTGTGCCATTCTCAAAGCTCTGTAGTTTCGGAGGCATTTCAAATTTCAATTGATAATTAGGTTCTCTTTGTTATTGAATTGAACTATTTCAATTAACCTTGATCATTAACTGATTATAAGCTTATAACTCTACATAATCTTGGTGACTGGAAACAATTAAACAGTTGAAACTTGATCAAAGTTGAATTCAAGAATATAAAATCTAAGAGGAGTTAGTTACCAACTAGAAGAATTTTTTCATTCTCCTAAAACAATTGAATCTGTGTTCATTTGAATGTTGAGAAAAAAACGTGCTTCTATTCATAGTGTTTTTCGAGATAGTATAAAATTTATATCACTCTCAAGCAGACGCAGACAAGCTTAATATCTTGTTCTTAGCATCATATCCTTCAATTGTGAGCTATTCTATTTGAGATTTTCTCGTCAGAGAAAACTCCCCTCATTTCTGGGAATCTTGAATTATCATGCATTCCTATTATCCTGATACTGCACAATTTCATTCTCCAAGAAATCATTATTATATTATTTTTCTATTGTTTCCCTCTTCTGCAGACACTGTAGAGTCCATAAGAAGGTTTTGCTCAGTGATTCTATTCTCAGACAGCCAGTTCATAACTTTCTACTTACGCAGTATTCTACTGAGCGCAACCCTTTCAGATCCTCTTATTGTTTTATTGTCTGCTTTCTTTTGTTGACTCACAATTTTTCATCAACACTCGACATTCATTTTATGTTTTCCTCGTATACGTAAGTGCTTTTAGGGAACTTATTAGTAGTAAGCATATTGTCATCTTATGATATACAAGCCAGCAGGCTCGCATCACTCGCCTTATCCTCTTTTTACCCTGGACACCTGGCTAGATCATCCATAACTAAGATCTAGAGAAAGATAAATTATTATCTAAAAATAAATATCAGATAAGCAAAGATGAATTTTTCACTTGAACTTGCTTTCTTCCTTCTAAAAGAAACTGAAAATCTCAGGCTTGATTCAATCTCGATTGATTTCAACTATGTAGCGCAAAAGTCTCTATTTTTATAAAAAATTCAGTTATTTTCCAGATAGAGACTTGGATTGTTCCATTTCAGTCCAGTTTTTCATCATGTCAAAGTCCATATAGGTAAATAAGTAAATGTGCTTAAATTTTAAACCATTTTCAGCAAATACTAAATTAAATAAGAGATTTGTTTTTCCCCCAGCACTAGGAGATATAATTAACATTCGTGCATTGTGAGGTAGCAGATTCCCATTTTTACAAAATGTAGGCTTTTCTTTATTTGTAATCATGAGTTAACAATTGGTAATTGGCTCAAACGTACAGAACATGATCTGATAAGCCACTGAACAATGAGCGAGGTCATGATGATGTATAGAGAGGCGTTTCCCAGAGATTGGAATGCAGACCACCTCCTCTCCACATCATCAGACAGATGTTCAAAAGAAGAACGAAATGAGAACCAATGTCAAATAATACTTCTAATATATTTTCATATAGGTAAGAAATCACCTTACTTTACTTTCGGCGATGCAATTTCAGCGACCCCCACTCCTCCTCACCCTATCACATGACCTTGGTTCCACCCATCACTGCTCTTAGCCTGGATGATGTCACATTAGATTACAACCTTCTCTGCACTCACATTTTTTTTCACTATTTACAATACCTTAAATTAAATACAAAATACAACTCTTTCCTTATGTCTACTGGGGTTATGCTTTAGAACATCTAGCTTAATTCTAATTTTATAATTCAAATCAATGTTAGAGCTCTCAAATTCCTCCTCCAACCAATAGTTTGACACATACAATTCTTCCAGATTTTCAAACTGTAAAATATACCGTATCTTGTTTCTATTGTACACTTCTTTCATTGCAATAATGACTAATTCTGTTCCTTCTTGTAGATTCTCTAATCTTTTACACTGTCCTACTTTTACTTTCCCTTTAATTTCCAGCATTGTGATGTTATTATACTGCTCCACTTCTTTTTGTGTGAAGGGAGTGTCTTCCAAGTTTTTCCATACATCTGACAGAACTTAAGTGATTCTATTCTAGGAAATGTATGACCATTATAGCTTGTCATACCATTGACTGTAATTACACAAATTTTCTCTTCCCTTGGTAGACAAATAATTTCTTTTTTGTCAGTGTAAGGGATTACAAAATAACCCTCTTTCTTGAGAGTTTCGATAGCTTTGTATGCATTAATAAAAACATTTTTATGGCACCCCTTTACAAAGTAAACATTTTTCAAATCATCTTTCTCCCCCAGTACACCTACATATGGGAATTTCCCAGTATTATTCACAGTAAATGCAGTCACATTGTACACTCCACTTAGATCAAAATTTTGCCAATGTGAATGGAAATATGGCTCAAGTTCCTCTCTCAAATTTTCTATTTCTTCCTCAAATTCTTCTAGCTGCTTATGCTGTTCCCTAAATGACTGTGTGGCTTCAAAAAACTCAATTTTCCTCCGTTTTAGATCAATTTCATCCAGTTCTAGCTTACGCTTCTTGGCTGATAGCACTGAGATAGGAGACAAGGGCTGTATCTCTTTAACAGGGTATGGGAGAAGCTTACAAGTTATGTTTGCTCGTTTTCTTATATTCTCCTTGAAAGCAGAAACAATGATTTGTAGTTAGAAAGTCACACATTCCATTCTTGTTGAATATTCCAGCAAAGTCCTGTGTTATGTCCAAGTCTAGTAGATAGAAGTGCTCCTTCCTCAGCTGCTCCAATAATCTCGGTAGTTCTTCTATCAATGTAGCAATTGGACATCTGCAAGCTCCACTTTGTAAGGTATCCCCACTGGTTCCTGGTATTTTTGTTTCACTTCGTTGTAATTGTCATTGCCAAGCACTTGTAGAATCTTTTGAGACATATCACTTCCACTGTCCAATAGGTAAGGTAGCTTTGCTTTGACTCCATGTTTAGCTGACACCATATTGAGAATTTGCCTCTTAAATATAAGTTGAATGCACCACATATATCCTTTTTTAGAACAAAACGTCTCTTATCCATTGCCTCACAATCATCCAAAGCACAGATTTTCACAAGCATTATATTGTCACAAAAAGGTTCTGTAATAGGCACAAGATTTGAGTCATCCTGCACAAACAGTTCTTCCCCACCAGTGTAATCAATATTTCCAATGTCTGTCACAAGGTTGTCATTCCACATGTTTTCTGATAGAAGCCACAAACCAAACCGCTCATTGGTAGGCTGATTTTATTACCACAGAGCATAGGCACATTAAAAACCTTAGAAGTATCCATGTTTACTCCACCGTTGACACTATCAAACTGAACGAATGCAGATCAATGCAGTGGTATTTATAGTAAGATAGTTGACAAAGACTGGTCATGTGATATGGTGTGATCATGTGACAGGGGTAGGAGGAGTGGGGGTCGTTGAAATAGCCTTCGTTGAAAGCATAGCAAGGTGATTTCTTACCTATATGATGTGGAAATAGCAAGTATAGTTGAAGAGCTGAAAGAAGCAAAATTAATTGTTTAGTGTCACGATGACTCTGCATCGATTCGGACGAATTGATACACCTAGCGGAGCTAGTCTTACGTGTGATATTGACTCGATAACACAGAAGATAATCGAATCGATAAATCAGCAAGGAATCAGCGAAGCTGTGAAATTTTATTTAGATTCGCAAATAACCAAACTCGTTTCGGAAAATACAAAGAATATTGGAGTGAGCATAATTGAAAGAGAACATATTCTAAGCACCTTACAAAATTTCAGTAGTAATATCGATAAAGCTATTGGAGAGAGAACTCAAACTCTAGAGAGTGCTTTAGGGGAAGTGAAAACTTTAACAGACAGCTTTTCATCTCAGTTGCTCAGTATTAACAACGATAAGTTGATAAGGCTTATTAGATGAAAAATTAAAAGCCGTATCAGATAAAATAAGAATTTGGAGGTGTTGGACAGAAACTATCTCAATACTAAATTGAAACAACTTAGTACAGAAATTTTTACTAAAGTAAATGAAACTCACCCATCGGAATTGATAAGCAATATTTAGAATCTACTTTGCAGAAATTGATTAGTTCTTCATAACAAAGGAAGAGTTTGAAAAACGATTATCTGAAATGGCGGGTGCAATAAAAGCTAATATTATGGAGGGTATTGAGCAGTTTATTACAAAAGATGCTATTGCTATTCTGATTAAACAAATTGCAGAAAAGTATGCAACTAAAAATGATATTGAAGATTTTATTAAGAAAAACGAGATGGTAGACGCTGTGAAAAGTGTTCGTGATGAAATAGCTGAGGCAATTAAAAATTCGGAAGAGGGTGCTGTCATGAGACTGCAATGTTCGGCGCCCTTCATTGAGTACCTAAGTCTATTTATCCACAAAATGGCGTATGATATAGTATCAAAATATGCCGAAGTTTCTTTCCACATGAATTGGATCGAAGCGAAAGATCATTGGGCTTAACGAACATCAGGTAGTACAAATTATTACAGAAAAAATGGATTTGGTCAAGTATAAAGACTTTATATTGGCGCCGAAAACATAAAATCTTGAGTTGAGTGTGAGAGAGTGAATGTTTCAGTCTAGACATTTTTGAGTATTTCGATAAATCTTTTAAAGGTAAAGTGAGACAACACCTATAGTTTCAGTCTAGACCTCCATGATTGGCATTTTTGACCATGTCAATAAATCTTTTAAAGGTAAAGTGAGACAACACCTATAGTTTCAGTGTAGACCACCCTGATTGACATTTTTGAGCATATCAATAAATCTTTAAAAAAAAAAAAAAGGTTGTACAAGTGAACTTTAACACCTATAGTTTCAAATTACAGTCTGCACCACCCTGATTGACATTTTTGAGCATGTCAATAAATCTTTAAAAAAAGCTTGTACAAGTCAACTTCAACAGCTATAGTTTTCACCCTAGTCATTTTTGACTATGTCGATAAATCTTGAAGAAGGTTGAGCAAAGTAACTTTAACAAGTAACACTTGTCACATAAATCGATTTTTTTCATACAACGGTTTTCGTTGTAGGAGTTATTAAACGACCTCACAGGGTGCGGACCAGATGAGAGACGCGTGCGATCAAATGCACCTGTCACTTTACTCTAAAGAGCTAATATCTTCCCATACTAGATTCCTTCCTTTTGTAATGCTGGTGAGAATCGTTCACACTATACCCACGATCAAATGGAACTTGATTCTTCCCTCCTTTACTCGCTTTCGTAAAGGGTGTGGGAAAGAGATAAGAATCAATTGAGGCTGTCATCATAGTAGAGCGAAATGGATGTAGTTCAATTTGTTAGTATAGCATTAGATGTGGAAAGAATTGATTCTTATCTCCTTTCGGAAAGGGTGCAGGAAAGAGATGGCATGAGTAAAAGAAGGAGATCTCTATCTCTATCCTCATCATAGTAGAGCGAAATGGATTCACTTCAATTTGTCACTATAGCATTAGATGTAGAAATATGAATTCACTTTAATTTGTCAGCAAAGGAATTTTTCCCTCTCAAGAGATTTTTTCCCCCACATCTTTAGAATTCACCTCAATCTGTCACCATAGCATTAGATGTAGAAATATGAATTCACTTCAATTTGACAGTAGACAGAGGGAATTTTTCCTCCTAAAAGGGAAATTTTTTTTTTCCCTCACCTGGAGAGAGAGAGAGAGATATCTCCCTCCCTCTCTCTCTATCCCCCTCACCTCCACTGGACAGGGGGAAGGGGAAATCTATTTTTAGAAAGAGAGAGAAAGATATATCTCCCTCTCACTCACTCCCCCTCACCTCCACTGGACAGGGGGAAGGGGATTTAGAAAGAGAGAGAAAGATATATCTCCCTCTCACTCACTCCCCCTCACCTCCACTGGACAGGGGGAAGAAAAATCTATTTTTAGAACACCCCCCGCCCTACAGGCGGGGGGAAGGGGAGGAGGGATGGACGAGGGGGGAGAGGGGGGAGGGGGATCTCGAGCAAAAAAGTGGCTTCATCCCCACAATTATCCTCTACTTATAGATAATTTAAAATAAACATTTATCCTAATCCAATCCAGTATAAGATTCATTATGGATTATGTAATTCTATTAATAATGAATTCAGTTGTGACTTTATTTACAAACAAGTAACAATGATATCCAAACTGACGTCTACATACACTTAAGCTGGTAAAGTCAATATCAAATTGTAATGGATTGGAGGGACGCAAATTATATGGATTATTCCTCAAGTTGAATGTATCACTATTCTTATTAATGAATAATATGTGATTCTTTTAACATATGTTTGCCTCACTGTAAGCACCTGTAACTCTTGAAGAATAAGTCTACGAGGGTACAATCTTGGCCATGCAGCTCTGATGAGGTGTTTCTG
The DNA here is from genome assembly GCF_014356525.2 of Nilaparvata lugens. NCBI lineage: Eukaryota > Metazoa > Arthropoda > Insecta > Hemiptera > Delphacidae > Nilaparvata > Nilaparvata lugens. The sequence continues at coordinate 11,991,187 of NC_052507.1, read as the reverse complement.
TAATGTAAATAATTTGTTGTAGCTTTTTCATCTTTTAATATCATCGTTCTGATGTTTCAACACTTGTATGTGAACATATGAAGCGGAATGAGGGCAAAATGATTGAATTGAGAAAGTGAGAGAGAGAATGAGAGGGGAATTACAAAAAAAGACACTCACTGCTACACAAAAAATCAACTGGAGTGCTGAGAAAAAGTTATTATTTCTAATCTGTAGCGACAGAGTTTAACGGTGAAAGAGAGTTATGATTTTCTTCTAGAGTGGATGCGTTGATTAAAAAATTCTCAGTTCTTTCCGCCTACTGATTCCGCACCATTTTCTTTCTCTCCTTTATCCTCCTCGACTGCGTCATCTTTCTACCCCTCTCACAATATTCCTCCAACCCGGACTGTGTTGTGCTAAAAGGACGTAACTCCAAAAAGCTCGTAGTTGACCAAGCGAAGTGAGGTCTACGATTCAAGTCGACGGTTTTGCATTTCTCTTTATGTTATATATGTTGCGCATTTACGGCGAAACGCAGCAATAGATTTTCTTGAAATTTGACAGGTATGTTCCTTTCTTAAATTGCGCGTCGACTAGTGACCCTCTGCCGATAGGCAGAACTACAGGACCCGGACTGTACAGTGTACACCCCGGTATACTACCGACCTCGTATCAGTGGCGCCATTTCACCAAACTGCTAGGAGGAGGGGGGGGGGCAAAAGCCAATAGTTTGATGAGGGGGGGGGGGGAAGGAATACGCCCAAAGGATAGAGGGTCCTGGGTTTCCCCATAAATGTTACATTCGAAGATGTTATTATATGCTTCATTTTCTCCAGTTTTATACACATGTGGTTGAAGTATCAATACAAGCATATAGGCCTACATTATTAGTTAACAATAAAGTATTTATCAGAAATATAGGCCTACAGAGAGGCCCTGAAGTACAAATACACTGAAATAGATTTCTTAAAAATCATGGAAAAAGATAAATTTTTCTTTTACAATGACAATTCCAACAATTTCATTGGGGATCATATTCTAATTGGAAAATAACTTTCAGTTAGAAAGCTAAAGAAACATTAAGCAACTTGTTAATTCTCACGTTGAAATTTATGCAATAACTCACTTATTGTGCCCTCATCAATAATTGTACGGCGCACAAGTTTTCTTTGCGGTAGTGCCATTTTGTAAGTTAGAATATTTATTTCATCAATCTGTATTATTTTATGACAAATAAATGAATTTGAATTTTAGTAGCCTATATTAGACAGTTCAGACCGGTTTTTTTGCGCAATCCGCGAGAAATAAGGAAAAATTTTTGCGCAAATCCCCCTCCCCCTCCCCACTCCCCCTCTGCGCATGCGCCCCCCCCCCCCCCTCTCCTCCCCCTTTCCTCCCCCTCTCCTCCCCCTTTCCTCCCCCTCTCCTCACCCTTTCCTCCCCCTCTCCTCCCCTCTCCCTCTCCCTCTCCTTCTCCCTCTCCCTCTCCCTCTCCCAGTGAGGACGAGGGGGAGGGAAAAAAAAATTTCCCTTTTTGGAGGAAAAATTCCCTACTGTCAAATTAAAGTGAATCCATCTTTCTACTGACAAATTAAAGTGACTCCATCTAATGCTATACTGACAGTGAGAGTCAACCTTGGAAGATATGCTCAAATTATTCTCTCAGTCAGATCTTAAGTCAGCATCATGAAGCTCTAAGAACCCAATTCAACTTATACTGACAGATTAAATCCCAGTCTAGTATAGATAAGAAACTCTTTTGTAGATGTGCTAAATACTGACAGTGAGAGTCAACCTTGGAAGATATGCTCAATTATTCTCTCAGTCAGATCTTACTTCAGCATCATGAATCTCTAAGAACCCAATTCAACTTATACTGACAGATTAAATTCCAGTCTAGTATAGATAAGAAACTCTTTTGTAGATGTGCTAAATACTGACAGTGAGAGTCAACCTTGGAAGATATGCTCAAATTATTCTCTCAGTCAGATCTCACTTCAGCATCATGAATCTCTAAGAACCCAATTCAACTTATACTGACAGATTAAATCCCAGTCTAGTATAGATAAGAAACTCTTTTGTAGATGTGCTAAATACTGACAGTGAGAGTCAACCTTGGAAGATATGCTCAAATTATTCTCTCAGTCAGATCTTACTTCAGCATCATGAATCTCTAAGAACCCAATTCAACTTATACTGACAGATTAAAGTGAATCAATCCCAGTCTAGTATAGATAAGAAACTCTTTTGTAGATGTGCTAAAACCCTATTACTCTTTAAGTTTCTCGTTCTAGAGTTAGTTGCAAGGATCTTTAAATGCAAGGATATTACTTTAAATGCAACCCTAAAATCTTTAAATGCAAAGTGAATCCATCTTTATACTGAGTGAATACATCTTTATACTGTCAAATTAAAGTGAATGCTAAATGAGTGAATCTGTATAATGTCCCTTTGAGGGAAAAATTCTCTACTGTCAAATTAAAGTGAATGCTAGATGAGTGAATCCATCTTTATACTGTAAAAAGTGATTGGTTTGCTTTCCACCCGACAGTTAAGAAAAATTTCACAAATTCTAAAATTTTCTATGTGCTGTACAAACCGCAGGCGTTGCTTTTTAAGTGTGCTCTCCGAGAATATCTATAGTAAATTTAGTACGAACAAGCATTCCAAAAATGGCTATAGATATCCTCAGACCTATATCACTTGGGGTATCAGCTCTATTGATGTCTTAACAGAGAGAGGGCAATGATCTTTTACATTTTTTATCTGCAATGTCATACAAGCATTTCCAAAGTTCATCGGTATTTGTAACAATAGTTGAGAAATCATTTGCACTACAATAATGTAGATGACCTGTATCTAGTATGTTCAATAATTCGAAAATCTCAGATAAAATTGGAAAATGTACATTTTCTGTTTTTGTTAACGGTAAATCATCGCCTTGGAATCCTGTTGAAAATTAATATTTTTTGCAATAGAATCAAATTCATTGAATGAAATTGACATCAAGAGGCGAGATAATTTTTTAATTTAGCAAAGCTAAAACACTGCATGACCTCGATTATGTTATGAACAATAATGTGCACTTAGCTGTAACAGAGTTGACTCTGAGGGGGCGTATCTCTTGATAAGCTCAAGCTGTAACAGTTGTGTCTGAGGGGGCATTTCTCGCGTGCTCACTCAATCAAGTCTACACTGATACTAAACCAAAATGTTCGAGGAAATATCTGAATTAAAAAATTTCACTACAACAATACATCATAACTTCATCTTCAATTTTAATCAATTTATCTACAGACAAATTGTATGGACGGTAATAGCACAAATAGTCTTTTATATCGTTCAAATTAACTGTGCTTAGAAAAATAGCCTTTAATTGTTTCGCCAAACTATAATTTTCACTAGATGATTTCTGAATTGCACTTTCACACTCATCATACCAGTCTATGCAGTTTTTTAACCTCACTTCCAATTCGTTGTCAGCAGATAACCACTTTGCCAGATCCATCGTTGTCGAGTAGTAAAACTATGTGTAGGCTGGCACTATTATAGAATAATTAAACGGTCTTTCTTTGTCTGTAGACAGACAACATGTGCGAGCTTTATGCAGTCTCAGTGCATGCGAGCAATAAACACACTGTAATCCTTTCCGTTGTAGAAGAATCCATAACGTGCAAAGTTTCTTTTCTGAGCATTCGTATACATAGGCGCCAATTTCATACTTTTCATACGAGTATTCTCGCACAAGAAATTATTTGTTTGATACATATTTTTGAACAGCAGAGAATTATAATGTTGGGCAGAGAATAAAGCACACCTTCCATCGGGTCTATACTTATGTATCTTACATGCATCATAACACCACGAAGTGGTGAAAAAGCTGAAATCGGGCTTGAGAAAGTCCTCCGGTATGCATTGTACGTTAGAATGCAATCTTCTCAAAAACTTTGCTTTCTCAGTTCCTTTTGTAAAAATTTTTTCATAACCTGCGAGGTATTCACGGATAATTGTCTCATTCCATTCCAAATCTCCATCGCTCCATTTTATTTTATGATAGTTACGTTCCAGCCATGTTACGTCGTTAAACAATTTTGTAGTCAATTCCATCTTTGGAAATGGTGATTTGAAATGAAATACAACATAATTATTGCTCTCATCGACAATAGCAAGTTCTTTCACAATAATTTGATTACAAGTTTGTTTAAACCAGTGAAGATCAACCGTAGCAATTTTCGTAGGTGTCTGCTTTTGCACTCCTTTCTGTTCCTCTTCACGTTTCTGTTCCTCCACCTCTGGCGCCCCCTCCCCCTCCTCCTCTCCCGACTTCTGGATTGGTGTACTGCTTCTCCTTGGTTCATAATAGAAATTTGTTGATTCAATATCGTAAAGTAGCGACGACTGAGCTTTGTCCAAAATATCAGAATCAAGATCACACTGGATAGAGCGAGTTTGTGGCTTGTCCACCAAAATATCAGAACACAAAGAATAGGACATGATTCCTGTTCAAAGGTAAAACTGATAATGGCTTACATTTGGTGCAGTACACACCTTATATAACCTGCAGTGATGCACTCTATCAACAAATTACTGAACTTCTTTCACCATGCTCGTGAGTGGCGTGTACTCCATCACACGATCGCTAATTAAAACGCAATACGCGGAAGTATTTGCAGGTACTGCACTATTAAATTCCATTTCAATACGAACATCTGTCGATGATTTCAAATGACTTGGTTGGTGTGAACAATCTACAACAATCAGCGGTGTTGATTCACAAAACGTTTTAAAATCGATTTCTGTTCCGAGTTCGCTATGATTGAATGATTATAATACGAGGGTGCGAAATCCAGGAACATCCGGTATAAAACCTCCTTCTTACCTAGCAGATTTTCGTATGGATAATACTCACTATTCAAATATACTTTAACATTGTAATATTACAGCTGTCAAAATTAGATATTGATTTTTTAATTTTATTCTTTCGATCAGTTTGAAATGCAATTATAATATATTTTGGAGTATCAAAATTCGATGTTGTGCGTACTGACCAAGAATGAACAAGTGAATTTTGCAAATTTGGTAATTCACAAATTTCCCAATGGCGGAAACTTAATTTCAGTGGAGTGTCGGCATCGAGCAGTCTCAAAAATTTCAATCGCACATGATCTTCTAAAGTAATGTAGGGCATCCGCCATTGGAGCTTAGTAATTTTTACACTAACCTCTGTACCGGTTGCAGACTCGACGCAATTGAGGTCTGAGGGCGACCTCAATAATACAAGCTCTTGTTTCAAGTTTAAAATTATTCTTTGAAAATCTTCAAAAAATGGAAGGATTAATTTCAACGGCACACAGAAAGTGAATTTATTATCTGTTAGCTCATATCCTGCTCTATCAAAACCAGCTAAATGATATGTGTTTTTATCAGATGCGTTCTTCACAAGAATAGCTTTAATTGTAGAAGTTAAACAATTAATCTTGATTTGGAAATTTGTTGACCTGCTAATTCGTATCGTATTTCATCAAAAAGGTTGCCCACTATGTTACTGCTTAATTTATAGTCTGCCGCAATGGGCGCACCAGCCGGTTGAGTTGCCTCTCCTGCTACTGTAATCGCAGGCGCTGCTGGTTTTGTACAGCTCACCGTTCCCTCAATTATATAAATGATTTGCAAGGTAAAGTATAAACATCCAATGAATTTATTCCAATTCGAGCTTCATCAGAGTTTTTTATTTCTTGTCCTGAATAAACTGTATGTGTATGAAACTGGAATTTGGTTATGTCATTATAAAACTGAAGCTCTGTCTCCACATCCAGAATATCACTAATTGCGGCCCTCCTGACATGTCGCCAATTAACTATAAAACCTAATCTTTCCAAAGTTCTCGCACTTTTAGCTGATAACGCCCTATTGCTTTTACTAGATGTTGACGCTATCGCGACCTTTTCTCTAATGACTTGATTATGCGTACACGTACTACGCGTACGCGGGTTGAAAATAAGATATCCCATTACTTTTGTTTTTCACGTATGTGTAGTCTAATTGTAATTGTATCTCCGCGGAAATCAATAAACGATCCGTTCTGGTCTGTTACCTTTACATTAATAGTTTGAATTCGACGTGTATTCAAAGGTACATAAATAATTGGAGAGGGTACTTCATTATTAAATAACCGCTAGGAACCTTTGGCAAAAATTCGTAGATTATATGTTTTTCTTTTCCGTTAAAGTAACTGCCACATGCTAAATTACATTCAACAAGAATACCATCAATGCTCGATATGTTAACCAGATGTTTGGAATAATGCCATTTATTTGCTTGTAAAACTACATTATCAAAACCTAGTATCTTAGCAATCGAATCAGAACGTGTTAAATCAATAGGCTTATCAGAATAAATTTCAATCTTCATAGTATTTGCATTTGCACGTATAATAAGTCTATTCTTCTTCTCATCATAGTTCAATTTATGCTTTATAGACTTTATAATATCCTCAAGCTCATATGCACCGGTATCCAACAAGATTAACTTATCACCATATTTGAAGCTAGAATTTGTTCCTTTGTTTACATTTGCTATACTATTGTAACTACAAAAATTAATCAGACCAATTTCCCATTCACTATTTTTGTCCAATTCTATAATTTCTTGTAAATGTTCGTAAAGGTTACTTGACTTTGATCTTAACGTTATAACGACCATCTTGTGTGTTCAACACAAACACTTAATTACAACTGATTTGCAAGAAACAATAACGTGAGATGGCCACAAATATCACTATCTAATGGTTGCAAGTGATCCAAATTATAAAATATATTTACTCCATTTTCTTTTTTCCAATATTTGTCCAATTCGTATGGAGGTTGTAAATTTCCAATTGGATCAAAATACCATACATTACTTCCTACTTTCTTATATGCAATCCAGTGTGTCCCCGGTTGGCTGTGCTTGTCCAAATTCACGATCGCATTTTCGTTTTTTAGAATTTTTTTGGGTAATGCATCTAGCATATATATTCCTCTTAAACGAATTTGTAATAAGCTAGCCCAATCCATTAAATCATAGTTACTCAATTCTCCTTCAATATTCATGGTTTTTCTTGCTCTTCTTTGACCTCTTCTTTGTTGTTCTACGTTTCTTAACTTGAGGGAATAAACTCACACCATATGATGATGATGGTGGGGGGGGGGTGGAATTAAAAGTCGCCCACCACTAAGCGGGGGGTACGGCTTCAAATAATACCCTTTTCCTGCTATATGTTGTTTCAACTGAGCTATAGCCTTGCGTCTAATATCATTACTATAACTTCTCCTCTCATTCTTCTTCTTCTTCTTCTTCTTTCTCAAAGAACCACCAAAGTAATTTTTAGCTTTCATTACATTCGTAACAAGGTAACTGAGACCTCTCTCGGCTAGGGGAGTTTTCGGATTTTTAAAAATTTCCCACGCTGCGTTCGCTAGAATTCTGTCAGCTTTGGCTCGATTAGAATTATCACTATTTAGTGAATATGCTATATCGTGGGCCTTACAAGCCTGGTCAAGTTGTTTATTCCAGGATCTCCACGTGCTAATCGCTTTTCAAGTTTCGTTCCTGGTCCGCAATACTGGTAGCCAGGTGCTATTGGGATTTCAAAGGGTGTTACATCGATCAATTTATTTAAAATAGTTGAAGTAATACCTGTAGCAGTCCCTGCCGCCCCCTTAAGTACTTTCGCCGCCGAGCTTAAGAAGCCTCTCCCCCGTTTTCTTCCACTTTGCTTTCTCTTACATACCACCATTGTCATTACCTTTCAACTCAATGGTTGAACATTAACTAAAGTTAATTAATTAATCATTACACTATCTAAAAGAAAAATGGAAATTTTCTATTAATTTGGAATAATACTTTGAATTCATCTATTCAGATTGCATTTCAAAAACAGATGGCCCCATGCGTTATCTCCTATTCTCGTTACTGCTTTTTCCTCTATTACGAAAGAGAAATCCAAAGTTCCTTTTTAATCCTGCCTTCCTATACTGCCAGTTGAAGTGAATCCATATTATTCACTTTATATGTGGCTTGCACCCAACTCGAGCCTCCTGGCACGTTGCCGTTTTCCTCTATTACGAAAGCCATGTGTGTTGAGTTTGCTCTCCTTTACTTCATCATCCGTAAAATGGCTCTTTCCGTGTAGCGGAGCACAGCATTTTACGAATGAGGAGTAAAGAGAGAATAGAGAATTGTTCTCCACTATGATCGATCGTTCGCTACTACTAGCAGTCAAAAAAAAAAAACAGATGGTCCCCATGCGTTATCTCTTATTCTCGCTACTGCTTTTTCCTCTATTACGAAAGAGAAATCCAAAGTTCCTTTTTAATCCAGCCTTCCTATACTGCCAGTTGAAGTGAATCCATTCTGCTCCTCGGCACGGCCTTGTGAAGGTCGGGAGGGCGTTGCCCGGCCTTGAGTGAGTGAGCGACCGAGCGATGTCAGCTTGTGCGTACATCAAGCTATATATAAAAACACATTTCTTATCACTTAATGCAACTTGGAGAGTGATTGAGTGCACTACACGTACTAGCTGCCGAGGAGGGCTATCACAATTGGACTACATACTCCACAGAGGTCACCGCTAACATTATTGATTGTAAGTAAAACTTTTTGTTACATTCTCATATTTTTGTGAAAGTGTTGATTTTTATAATATATATTTAGTGTTACAGTTTGGTTACATTGTTTTTCCACAGCATTTTCTCACCTCACTACCCATAAGCAGTTGTGCTCTCGTGAAGGAACCTTACCTGCATCGAGAAAATCATAGCCGAGGTGCTAGCTGAGAGAAGCCTATCCGATTATTTCATTTCGTCAAATCAACACATGTAAGTTCATTTTTACTTTAATTTTCCT